>NC_040907.2:11710283-11990570 GCF_004126475.2 Phyllostomus discolor | reverse complement strand
CTGTCAGCACCTGCCTGAATACCGGGTCTCTGAGCTGGGATGCCCCGGGGAGACGGGCCTGTTCACAGCCCCTTCCTGCAGAACGCACCAGCAAGGCACCAGCAAGGCACCACCTGGCCTGCCGGGTGACCCTGAAGGGAAGGGAGAAGCCTGGGCTGGGTCTCTTCTCCCTCATCCAGTACGCTGCAGTCAAAGAGGAATGGCATGAAGAGTGAAGCTCCCCTTCCCTCCACGTACCTGGTTAAAAGTGGGCTTGGGCCCTGGCTGGCATAGCTCAGTGGATTGAGCATGGGCTGCGAACCATAGCATCACAGGTTCGATTCCCAGTCAGGGCACATGCCTGGGTTGCAGGCCACGGGCCGCAGCAACCGCACATTGATGTTTCTCTCTCTCTCTTTCTCCCTCCCTTCCCTCTCTAAAAATAAATAAATAAAATCTTTAAAAAATACTTAGTTTAAAAAAAAGTGGGCTTGGGAAATGGCTTCGCTCAAAAAAAAAACGTTTGAACAAGGTGGACGCCTGAGCCCCGTTCTGCGTCACGTTGTCGAATACAGATGCGTGTCCACATCACACTTTTCTAAAATGTCAGTGTGTTCAGGGCATTCAAAAAACCAAACTTGATTTTGAAACTGGTTAACATTGGAGGCTTTAAACATAGATCCCGTTTAGCATGTGGCTATTTTGGGATTCGTCGGTGGAAGAGAGCCAAAGGTCTTTTCTCGGGTAGGACTCTCCTTTGTTTTAAAATATGCCCTTTCTTCCTGCTGTCTGGGTGTTCTCCTGAATTACTAGATGAGCTGGGTTTCTTAATGTGCTTACTTGATAAAAATAAACCTCGTCGCTGAAACCTATTTTAAAACCCGTTCTGCTCCGTGAAACGCCGGGACCCCAGCATCCAGGCGGCTTCAGGCTTCCCAGTTACACGGCGTGAGACTCCACAGTTTCTTTTTGTAAAGGACGACGTCAGAGGGGTTCAGAAGTGGGTTGGCCTCGCCCAGCTGGAGGAGCCAAACCTCGCGAGAGTTGAACGTGGCCCTCTCTGGCCTGGAATCCCCCGCTGGTGGAACTGTCAATTATCTTCTCCCCAACCCCTCAAGGAAAAATGAGACCCAATGCCCGGCTCCAGAGGACCCCCAAGATTTAAGGAGATAAGCCCCAAAGTAGGCCTGACACTCATCTCAGAAAACCTTCTGTCTCGGAGGGCATGGTCACCTTTGGGTTAGCAGCCCAGAGACAGAGAAAGGCGCATGAAACCCCCCACAGCAGAGAAAAACGCCTGTGTGGTTTGCTATTGCTCTTGAGGAGGCATTTTGTTTAATATTCCCATGTTGGATTTATGGCGTTCATTTTGCTTCTTGTTGAGGAGAAACTGAGAAGTAAATGCTCCCCAGGGAAGCCTTCCTCCCGGAGACTGGGCTCTGTCTTCAGGGTCGACAGCGATGGGCCTGGCATTAAGAGGGAGCTCTGGGCACCTGAAGGACGGACCTCACACGTGGAGAGGCCAGGGACCTTCACTTTGTCGAGTCCCATGACCGGAGTCAATCTCTGGGGATTCTGTGGGGCGGGAAGGGTGGCCCTGGGGCTCCTCCCAGGCCAGCGGACCGGCAGGAAAAATCAAGGGGCAAGACCAGGGAGCCCCTCTGAGGAGCTCAGAGGTGGAAAGCTGCGTGTTGTAGGAAGCGGGCGACGAAAGTCATGATCTGGGAGGGGCTCACTGAGGGTCACTAGGTGCAGAAGAGTTTGAAGACGTATCTGTATTTAGGGTTGTAGCTGTTTAGG
Source organism: Phyllostomus discolor (assembly GCF_004126475.2). Lineage (NCBI taxonomy): Eukaryota > Metazoa > Chordata > Mammalia > Chiroptera > Phyllostomidae > Phyllostomus > Phyllostomus discolor. The sequence goes on along the minus strand of NC_040907.2, from coordinate 11,988,791 downwards.
TTTTTCTTCAGGCAGTAGGCCAACTGCTGGTCACACTTGCAGAGCTCCACCTGGTGGCGGGGCCCAGGCTCTGCGAACAGAACGCCCAAAGCAGAATGAGTAGCAGAAGGTACACTCACTCCCCCGACCTTGACCCCCAGGCTTGCTTCAGTCAGGACGTGCTTCTAGGCTGAGCAGATTCTTAGTCCGCTCCCTGCTCTGCGGGTGCGCTCAGTCTGATGAGGGAGGCACAGCGTCTGCACTGGGCGGGGGGGGGGGGGGTGCATACTCCGATGGGAGAGACCCAGCTGCTGCCCAGGGGGAGGCTGCAGCCCAGGGACTCCCAGTTCCTGCCCTCAGGGAGCTCCCAGCCTGATGGTGGGGACTGCCCCTGCTCTGAAGGAACCCCAGTCAGTTCCCATGGAGACATCATACCCAGACTTAGCTTTGAACTCAGGTGGACCTGAACTTGAATCCCAACTCTAGCTGTGTGTACTGGCAAGCCTTTGAGTTTCAGTCTCTTCACCTGTAGAATGGGGAAACTGAACCTACTCACAGGGCATTTTCAGGGAGCAAGTAAAAGGGAGTACGCAAAGCATTTGGCGCTACTGAATGCTCGCTCTAAGAGGTCAGATACAGGTGCGATGTTTCTGCCCCACTGGCCCCCCAGCTCTGCCTCCCAAGACATAGGCTGACTGACACCTAGGGGCAGCAGACCTCAGAGCCAGCAGAGACCCAGGCTCTTCCAGCGGCTTGAATGGGAAGCCCCAGCCTTACCGCAGGTGATCTCGTCCCGTGAGTATCTGTACTTGTAATAGCGCGACCAGGTGTCGTAGCCTTTCTTCTGCAGCACATCATAGCAGCGGTCGTGCTCCGAGCAGCACCTGTCAGTGCGACACACTTAGATCCTAAGTGGCAGGGGCATGCCACTGAGGCAGAGACCACATCAGTGGGTGTAGTCTGGCAGAGGAAGAATCTAATAATAATAGGCCCTTCCTCTAGGACTGCCTGCCTGCCATTGGCTAGCAGCTCGTAAACGTGCTTTGTCTTCCTAAGCTCTCAATGAGACTACATCTCCCTGCCTCCCTTGCAGGTACACATGGTCACATGACCAGGTTCCAGCCTGGAGAATGTGGGCAGAAGGGATGCACACCACGTCCAGACCGACCCATAAAAACCTCACACATTCTCCTCCCCTCTCTGTCTTTCTCCGTCTCCCAGCTGAGTGATGATCCAGCCAAGGACTCAGAGACTGCAGGGAAGGGCGGAGCCACAAGGTGGAAGGAACCTGGGTCCCAGAATCAACATGGTTGGTTGAGCTGTTATAAGACCAAACAATAAACTTCCAGTGTATTAGGTGTAGCAGGTTGCATAAAAAAATTGTTTTTTGAGTTACAGACAAGTGGAGAACATTGTACAGAGTGTTCCTATTACCCCAGATCCAATTTCTCCTATTGTTAACATCTTATACTAATAGGATGCGTGTGTGACTATTCACAAACCAACAGTAACTAAGTAATTTAACCAATTACTAAACAATAATAGATCATTATTGATTCATTATTGCAAAGGGTTCACGGCTTATTCAGCTCTCCTTGGTTTTTACCTACTGCCGTCCGCACACCACATCCCATCATCAGGGCTCCTTAGGCTCCTGTTAGCTGTGGCAGCTCCTCACACGTGCCATGTTGTTAAAGCCCTTGACAGTTTTGAGGGGGGCTGGTCACATGTTTGCAGGATGCCCCACTGCTGGGATTTCTCGGGCGTTTTTCTCATGTTAAGACTGCACTTATGTGCTTCTATTTTTTGCTCAACTAGTTGCACTTTGGCCAGGCAGAGCGCTTTCCCTTGGCGCCTGTGCTCTCGGACGTGTCTCTGTCGATGCGAGGTCTGTCTGGGGTGCGCTGGGTGTTGCGTGCGCGCCATCCCTACTTTCTGCGTTGTAAGAAGCTCCAGGCTCATCTTGCGTATTTCCCACCCTGGTCCTGGCATCAGCCATTTCTCTAAGGAGCCTTGGTTCCTTGGAGAATGATATTAGAAACCAGTTCTGGGCACTAGCTGTTGCTTATTGCAACTGAGGGGTTGTTTCTTTTAGGTCCTGTCAGCTGACAGAGTAAAAATACATGTATGTGTCTGTATTACCGATAACCCTGTGTATACACGGATGTATGCACATTTCCATGTGTGACCATCCGCATCTACAGGAAGCTAGCCGGGGTCCATACTGAAGTCCCCATCTCTAATCCAGCGCCACATAGAGTGTTTTGGCGTCCTGTCCCTGCGTGTCTGCGCACTGCCACTCCAGCAGGGAGAAACTTGGCTCCCACCGTCCGCCATCCATTGCTCAGTTGCCCCTTTCCATTACCCCTGTCTCGCAGTATCAGAATTGTTCACCCAGCAGGCTGCATTTTCCGAAGAACAATCGCTGTCCTCTCACATGCTCTGGAACATGGACGCTTCCCAATGAAGAGCTAGCTAGAACCTCCCTCTTAACGCCATCGTGACCACCTCAACCTCGAGTTTACTGGAGGGACCGCCATGACACTTCTGAGGCCTAATCATAAAAATGCTGTCCTCTCCTGTCTCGCAGCCTTGAGACACTCTCTCTCGGAACCCTGGAGTCGCCGTGCCGCGAGACAGTCCGAACAACCCAGGAGAGACCCGAGTGGGAGGAGCAGAGGCCCCCAGTGCCCAGCCTCCTCTGCACTCCCAGCCAGCAGACAGCGACAACTTGCCAGCTACCGGGGTGAGCCGCCTGGATCACCCAGCCTCAGTCAAGGTGCCCAAGCTGACGCCGGTTGAAGCTATCCCACCAAGCCCTGGCCACGTGGCAGATTCTTAGCAAAATCAGTGGCCATCATCGCTGTAAGCCATTACATGTTAGGGTGATTTGTTACGTAGCAGTAGACCGTCTGATACTTAGGCCACTGAGATTGGGAGGGTTACTAGGTGTATCCTGGGCAAGTCGGTTAACCTCATCGAGACCCGGTTTTCTTATCTGTGAAATGGTGCTTTGATATCATGGAGTCAGAGGAGATAATGTGTGGGCAGAGCTGGGAGCAGAAGGGCAGTGGGGATACTCAGCTCACCGGTCGGTAGCATCCTTGGGGGTCCCCTGACCGCCCAAGCCGCAGTAACAGCCGTAGAAGCCGTAGTCGATCACGGCGTTCTTTCCCGTCACCTCCTCGATCATCTGGTTCATTTCTATGATGCCTCCCAGCGCAGCAGGCGCACCTGAAAGATGCCCGTCCCCAGGTGAAACCCAGGCCCACCCGCTGCAGGCCTGCTCTCCCAGCATGCCCCTGCCCTCTCCCCCACCCGGGGGCTTGGTGAGGGGGCACAGGTCTCTTCTTTTATCCTCCCCATCAGTGGGACAGGCACCAGGAAGGCGAGGGCAAGCAGCGTAGGGCAGGGGTCTTGAGTGTGGACTTGAGGCTGAGCGAGCCCGGGTCCAGACCACGGCCGGGCCAGTAATTCACAGCGTGACGCTGAGTGGGTCACTTATCACTCAGAGCCTCCGTGTCCTCAGTTTCCTAAAATGTACGCCCAGCTCTTAGAGTTGTGACGAGTTTGAAATGAGACAAAGGGTGTGTTGTACATTTCGAGCACAGTGGCAGGTACGAACAGAGTGACTAGGAACAGGAGGCAGAGTTGACATGGTGTCTGCATGAAGCCAGCCACCCAGCTCTCCCGCATCTCCCGACCACGTGCCCCTCCCTCCTGCCACTAACAGCACCATTCAGAGCACCAGGCTCTGTGAGCAGGACGGGCCCCTGAGAGGTCACTGAAGCCAGCTCCCTCATCTTGCAGACTGGGAAACTGAGGCCCAGAGGGGAAAGGCAGCTCACCCCACAGCATGCCGTGAGCCAGAGGCTCCAGGCCTCCTGCTCCCCCTGGAGTCCTCAGGGGTCTGGAGACCCCCAAGAGCAGGACAGCCTGTCAGGGGCTGCAGGGGAGGCCTGAAGACAGACCCCTGTGCTGTGCAGGCACCGCCAGCTGGGAGGCAGCCACACAGGGGTGAATAGAAACCTGGACAGGCCTGAGCAGAGAATGACCAGGGACCCTGGGGTGGGAAATTTCTTTAAGGTGATTGTTTTTCATTTCGTTTTTGTCTGCCTCCTGCTTTGATCTCAATACCACATGTTCTCCATGTAGCACAGTCCTACATGTCACCCGGGACCCTGCCACAGCTCTGCTGGTGGGCTGTGGGCGACGCCACAGACGACAAAACTGAGGCCGGGGGAGGCCGAGACCCTGCCGACATGCACACAGTAAGTGGGGGGCCCCCATTCAAACTTAAGTTCTACCAACTCAGAGACTAGTCTCCTTTCCACCACCCTGTTGTTCCTAGAGGGTAGAAGGTCACAAGGTCAAAGGCCAGGGGCCAGCACTTACTGAAAACCAGGAGCCAAGCCAGTGTGATGAGGCCCTTCATCTCTGAGACTCTGGAAAAGGAAACACACCCCATGACATACTTATCAGGAGACGTCCCCACGGCCCATTCCGACCCTACCCCTGGCTTCCCACCAAACCCGCCTTCTCACGTTGGTCACAAAATGGGCAACTCCAGTGGGAAAAGATGAGGCAACACCTCAAGGACTTGTCCCAACGGGTCTCTGTGGGCAGAGGGACATTTGCGGGGTATTGTCCCTTATGGAGATGGGAGAGAACTGTCCCACCACAAAGGCCCCCGACCACAAACACCCCCCGACACAACTGCCCCTTCCATGGAAAATGGCCAACAGTGACCAGAGGGCCAGGTGGGGGTCTTCAGTGGGCGGAGACTTGATGGCACAAGTGAGGGGGGTGGGGAACAGACGCAGCTGGGCGGGTGCTTGATGAAGGAGGTGGCAGGGAGAAAGAACCGCAGACAAAGGGAGAGACAGGGTCAGGGCTGGGAGGACACGAGGGAAACTGATGGCGTTAAGTCTCGTCTTCCTTTATCTCACAGTGCGGAGGGCCTGTTCGAGGCTGTCTTCTCTACTGGGTTGTTACTTTTTTAAAGATTTTATTTATTTATTTTTAGAGAGAGGGCATGGGAAGGAGAAAGAGAGAGAAGGAAATATCAATGTGTGGCTTTCCCTCGAGCGCCCCCTACTGGGGACCTGGCCCACAACCCAGGCATATGTGCTGACTGGGAATCCAACCAGCAACCCTTTGGTTCGCAGGCCGGCACTCAGCGCACTGAGCCACACCAGCCGGGGCTCTGCCGGGGTCCTGAGGGCAGAAGCTGGCAGGATCAGCCCTGTCTCCCAGCACTGAGGACAGCACCCAGCCCGAAGCAGGTGCTCAGGGAGGAAGCAAGGGCACACCTTGTGGGATGCGGCTTTCAGGGCCTTGTTAGGGCTTTTGTGGGTCCCAAGCACTTTTGCCTCCATAGTCCTCTTTCTCCAAAAAAAAACCACTTCTTTTTACAGTATATTTTACAACTGCATTGGTATAAAAACAAATGCAACCCACACTGGATTCACTGTTGTTATATGCACTTTTTCTTCAATGTTAAAAGAATTTAAAACAGAAACATTTCCTTGGGCACCAGGCAGGGTGCCCCAGTAAGTTGACCCTGGGCACTCGTGAGCGCTCTGAAGGGCAGGTGTCAGCGTTGCCACCTTACTAGTGGAGACATGCAGGCTCAGGGAGCTCAAGGAGCGTGCCAGAAGTCACATCGCTAGCAAGAAGTGGAGGCAGGGTGCAAACCCAGGCCTCGAGCCCCCCTCAGTGCACCGCACAGCCCCCTTCCTGCAGGGCTGAGCTCTCCTTCGAGCCATGGAGTGCTATCCCATGGACTCGCAGGCCCCAGCTGCCCCCCAACCCCGGCAGACACATGAATGACTGGCCTGCAGTTCAAAAAAGCCACATCCAGACACAGAGGAAATTCCATGTGTTTGGGGCCAGTGCCTGACTCGAACTTGGCCTCTCACAGAGTGCTGTACCAGTAGCTGCCTGCTTCCCTTCCGTCTCTTCATCCCAAAGTCCTCCTTCATCTGCAGCTGCTCAGCTGGCCAATGGGCTGCCACCACTTCCGCTTCGGTGCCCTGCCATCTCCGATCCCCTCAGCGGTCACTTCTGCAAGTGCTCTACCCAGAGCCCCGGGCCCCTCCCAAGGCCTGGCTCCAAACACACAACCTGCAACTCCAGGGCTCCTGGCTCCTGGGATGGCCTCTTCACGCGGCTCCTCTGAGTTCCAAGGTTATTCCTGAGGGTTCTGTCCACGCGTGGCCTCTGCTCTGAGGGCTCTACATATCCAAGCCAATGGCCGAGGACCCTACCCTTCCACAGCAATCTTTCTCATGGCTTCACAGGGCTGTGGCGGGAGGAAGATGCCAACTTCCATCTACTGGGCACCTACAGGGGGCCAGGCACCACCCGCTGCCTCTTCAAACCCACCGATAACCACGGCAGGAGCGAACTGTTAGACCTGCGGGCACAGCGTCTGTCCCTTCAACAGCCATTTGTTGAATGAGAGAATGCCACTTGCCGATTTCACAGACGAGGAAACCGAGGCCCAGGAGGGGGAAGTGAGCTGCCCAAGGATTCAGCCCAGGGATGTGGCTCAGCTCCTTTGACCGACCGGACTCTGCTGCCCTGGAGCAGCCTCTGCTTAGGGACCGTGTTGCTCCTTTTCTAGATCTTCGGGTGCTTTGGCATGCCGGGGGGCCTTGCTGGGCTGGGAAGAGACAGCCCCTCCAGGGACTAGCTCATTCCTAGAGCTAGCCGAAGACAAACCGACAAATCCTGAACTCCCTTGCCCAACCACCTCCTTTATTTAACATTCCGGCTCCTGGCCAGTATTTCCTCTGCCCTAGATCACCCCAGAGCCCTGGACAGACCACAACCAACCCCCCAGCTGTCCTTCCCTGCACTCTGCATCATACTCTCTCTCATTGCTTCTGCCCCCTGATCGACCCTGGTGCTTTCCCAGCGGCCCTGCCTGGTGCGGTGTGTTCCGGTCTCTTGGAAAGCGTGAGTAACAAACTATCGTTTAAATGGCGCATCTCCTGTTGGCCTCCTCATACCTGAATAAGACCAAAACCCCGGTGCGTTCTAGAACACCGTGGGACACGGGCTGTGGATGTGAGTGGAGGCCCCACGCGAAGGGTCTGAGAGAACAGAAGTTTCCCAGAGGAGGTGGCAGAGCCGTTGAACACGCTGCTCTGGGGACAGGGAGAAGGGACGTCAGGGAAGCCCAAAGCAGACCCCCAGGGGAAGGGTGTGGGGCTGGCTATGTTTATCCAGCGGCCACAGGGGACAATGAGTGTGGCCAGGAGATAATTTTGGAGTGGAGCGGTGGCTGTGGTCAGGAATGGTGGGGACAGCGGGGACAGCAGAGACAGATGGTGACCGAGCATGAAAATGTGGCAGCGGGGGAGTGGCGGGTCATTAGACAGACTGATCCTCCAAGTCCAGGTGCAGCCGTGCCCCCCCGCCACCGACCGCCTAGCACCCCCTCAGCTCACTCCCTCCAGCTGGAAAGGATGAACAGTCCCAGACCCCACTCACAGGAGGCACATGAGACCTCTCTGTCATTTGTGGGGCCAGCCCTGCAGGGCCAGGTGTCCCGTCTGACAGCCCCTATCCGTGCCCACCCCCATCACCCCCTCAGGTAAGGCAGCCCCCAGAATGAGACTCCTCACCTGGGAGACGGGCTCTGCGTCGTCTTTGTGTCTTTGTGGGGCCTGGAGAAGATGCAGGGGTTGGGCCCGCCTGGTTTTAAGGGCTTCCCCAGCCCCCTCTCACCTCCCCCACCCCGCCCCGTCCCCGCCCCGCTCCAAGATTCCTGGTACTCACATGGGAAGTCTGACTTCTCCTCTTTTGACCCCTGAGGGTTCCCCCGCCTCCCACCCGCCGTGTTCAGAAGCAGCTGTTTTCTGAAGGACATCACAGGGCCTGGGTGGGTTTTGGGAGGGATAGTGACCTCAGCCTGGCTGGCCCAGCCCCAGTCCAGAGTTCTCCTCCATCCAGAGCTGGAGATCTAGAATCCTCTTCTGCATGCAGCCGCCCTCCCCACCCCCACTTTCCTCCACCTCGGGCCACACCAGGGTCCCTGTCAAGGCCTCCAGCCCACGCTCCTGCTCCAATTTCACTCTGTCTCGCTGGGCCTCATCCCAGAGACAGCCAGGCGGCACCCCCTCCACACTGCCCCGTTCTCTTCCTGTCGGTCCCCACCTGCCAACCCCAACTCTCCCTGTCCTGGAGTCAAAGCAAAATGTTGTCTCCGAGCCCAGCTGGCACCTTTCTTTGCCCCCAACTCCCCACCAAACCCCTGCATTTCCTCCCTCTGAGGAGAACCCACCACCTTGCAGTTAAACAGCATGAGCGGGAGTCCCCCCACGAAGTAGCTGTGGGGCCCCGGGCAAGCCACCGCTCCTCTCCTCTCCTGGGACTCGTGAGAATAACGGCTCCCGGCCACCGGAGAGGCTCGTGGGGAGGGATGGCCCGCAGAAAATGAGGCCGAGTGGGGGAGTGTGCGGCTCAGCAGTTAACATCACAGCTCCGAGTTCTGGGTGCAAATCCTGGTCTCCCACTACCGAGCTGTTTCATTCACCTCAGGGCTGAGGGGAGTTTCCTTGCCTACAGTCACTAGGATTAAATGACCGAATGCATTTGTAACAGAGCAGTGGCAAAATCATGCTAACAATTAATAACCCCCTGGAGTGTTCTCACAAGGACACGGGTGGCTCGGGGGCAGGGGCAATGTTATTTTTCTCCATTCTCCACTTGTGTTAACCCCCATGACCCCATCCTGACCTCCACTCACACACGCTTTTCTAGGAAGACGTGGGTGCACCTGCCCTCCTGTCCTAAAAGCCCCTCCTCCAGGCCCTCCTGAGCCTGCCTCTTCCTGGGACCCAACCATAGGCACCCCTCCAACCCCAGGAATTCAGTGGAATACAAAAAGTCCCCACTGAGTGTCTGCTACAGGCCTGGCACTGCTGGGGACCCCCGGTGAACGAGAGAGACCCAGCCCCCACAAGCGGCCTTCTGGCTGGGGGACACGGAGAGTAAGGGCATGGAGCCAATAAATGTACAGCACGTCCAGGGGCAGTAACTGCGGTGGGGAACTCCCCTGTTTTGCATTTTTATTTCTCTTTTACCACCACCAGCTTCGTGCAGTGCGTGCCTGAGGGCACCAACCTCCCATCCTAAACTGAACAAAAGGAAGCTGAAAAAGGGAATCCCTCCCTAGCCTCTATTGACCTCTCTTCATCTTTCTCTTGCCTCCGAAAGGCCAGTCTATGGACACAGAAGCTTACACTTGCTCATCACCAGCTCCCTTCTGAATCCTTTCCTACCTGGCTTTGGCTGTGTCCCCCAGCCAGCTCTCAAGGGTCCCCCAAATCCTGGTGCTGCCCAAGGCCTGGGCTTCACCCCCTCAGTCTCTCGGGCACTCCATCCTGCTGACCATCAACTCCTTCTCGAAACTCTCTCTGCCCTGGCCTTCCAGAGGCTGCCGTGACCTGCCATCTGCCCTCCTGCTCCTCAGGCCCCCATCCCTGTCGGCCCCCAAAGGCTAGTGTTTTCAGGGGAAGGTGTTCTCCCTCTCTCTTCAGCTCTCCTGGGCTGAGCTCATCTGAGGTCAGAGCTTTGGGTCTTCCTTCCATGCAGAGTCCAGGAGCTCTCACGGCCTGAGCAGTGCCTGGCACCAGCTCGGACTCGGTAACACCAGGTGAATGAGTGATTGAAGAAATGAACGGAGAGAAAGCACAGGGTTGGGTCAGACAGAAGTGGATTCAAGTCGAGGTGTCCCCTCTGACGCCCTGTGTCCCCTCTGGCCTCTTCAGGTCTCAGTTTAACCCTCTGAGAGGCAGGGCAGGACTAAAAGCTGCGTCACGTGGTGGTTTTGACAGCCCAGTGAGATGAGGCGGGCTGAGGGGCTCAGCGTGGTGCCGGCACCCAGCAGGTGCTCAGTGCGTCATGACAGTTACAAGTACGACTGCAGTGACGTCTTTCCCCTGAACTGAGGGCAGGCTCTGTAACTGCCCCGTTTCTTCACCCCAGCACGTGGCACATAGCAGGTGCCCAGGCAGGTTTGCTGAGTGAATATGTGACTTCTTAGGCCTAGCTTTCATAGTGACCCCATGGCCCCAGCCTACACTTCTAATAGGATCTGAATTATCATCAAATTTAAATATCAGGCAGGTATGTGAATATCAGGCAGGTATTTGAATTTTAATAGTTATACTCTAAAGTTATATTAATCATATATTTAAATGAATATCATCAAAATTCAAATACCTGCCTGGTAGTCTAGCTGAGTGGCCCACAGGAACCCCAGAACTCAATTTACTGTCTCCCCCACAATCCGGCCCCTTTCAGCTCCCCTCTCTCTAGGAATGGATCCAGCCCTTAACCCATTATCAGCTAAAACACCCGACCAGAATAGAAGGCTGTTGAGGGCAGGAGTCTTCCCTGATTCCTTGCTGACCCCAGCACCTGGAAATGTTTGTGGGATGAAGCAAGGATCCAATAAGTGTGCTTGTGCTCTGGCACTTACTGTGTCTCACTTGTGTAGTCTCATCCCTGGGCTGGGCCCCACTGCGGGCAGCCACAGACACCTGGCCAACTTCCGGCCCTGGAACCCAAGCTACTGAAACATCCACTGGCCTCATCGAAATTTTTGATGACCCCCAGGAGGCTGGCACATAGAACAGGATTGCCTGGGGCTCACTGGCAGAAAGTCTCCATTGAGTTCTCCTCCTCCAGGAAGTTTTCCCTGATTGCTCCTTCCACATGAAGCTTCCCTGGCTCTGGAATGTTACGGAACTTATCACACACCCTGTCTACTCTGGCAGTATAGCCCCCTTTCTTTGGAGGGGGTTTTACAACGTTGATAGCTCAGAGCGGAACCAAAGAGAAACTCAGTACTCAATGAGTGCACAAGTTCACATCAAGTTCAGCATTCATGATCGTTAATTCTCACAAAATCTTGTGGGCATTACGATCCCACTCGGCAAGTAAGGAAACTGAGGGGCAGACGTTAGGCAGTTTTCCCGAGGCCACACAGCTAGTAAAAGGTGGACCCAGCGCCTTTCACCTGACCCATTTGTCCCCCAAGTTCATGGTCTTTCCACTACACGAATGGGTTGAGATACAGTAAAGACATAACGATTGGGATTTTCACCAGAAATCTGGCCAAAGTGTCATGTGATTTCTTACTAGACAAAATGGAGAAGCAAAAGCTGAGTTAACTGTAATTGCTCCTAATTGCCAGCAATTCATAGCGTGATGAGTAGAGCCGGATCCTTGGGGATAAACTTTCGGCCCAGGGCTACATGCAGCCCTAAGAGATGCTTTGCTCGTCCTACATGGTGCTTTAAAAAATGGGATCAGTGCCAATGTATAAATATTAGGAGATCTCTCAGAAATCCAAATTTCCGGCTTCTCTTTTAAAAATCTGGTAATCCTGGCTCTGGAGTTTTAATGTCAACAAGCAGACAGAGCTGAGAAGTAGCTGCACCCATAGACTGGTCACGTGCTTAGCTGTGCCTTAGTCTCCACCATTCCTTGTTGTCTTACACCCAACCTGCCTCACTGGTCCTACCTTCTCAACAAGTTCATCACTAATGGGGCAGTGAGTGTCTGAGAGCAGAGGTCATCTCTTAAGCAAACCTTTGCGTCAAGTGCTGAGCTCAGAGCCTAGTAGGTGCTCAATAAATACTGTGTAGTCCTGGTTGGGTGGCTCAGTGGGGTGGAGCATCATCCCATATGCCAAAAAGTTGCGAGTTCAATCCCCAGTCAGGGCATGTGCAGGAGGTAACCAATCATCAATGTTTCTCTCTCTCTCTCTCTCTCTTTCTCTCTCTCGAAAATCAATAAACATATCCTCAGGTGAGGATTTAAAAATAATAGATAGATAGATAGATAGATAGATACTGCGTAAGCACGCTAGAGACGCCCATCCCAGGATTAGGGATTTCTGAAAGAGGAGGCACCTGCACTGAACCGTTAGGAGAACTGGAGCAACGGACCCCTTGTGCACGGTCGGTGGGAACGCAGAATGGTCCAGCACTGTGGAAAGCAGTACAGCAGCTCCTCAAAAAATTAGAAGGAGAATTACTATATGACCCAGCAATTCCACATCTGGGCACGTGCCCAAAAGAATTGAAAGAAATCTCAATGAGGCGTTTGTGCATGTCGACAGGAGTATTATTTGCAATAGCTGAAACATGGAAGCCACCCAGGCGTCCACCGACGGGTGAATGGATAAGAAAAATGTGGTGTTTACGGATGATGGAACAGCATTCCGCCTGAAAAAGGAAGGCAGTTCTGCAATATACTACAACACGGATTGCACGTGACGCCATCACACTAACTGAAATAAGCCAGTCACAAAAAAATAAGACACAAGCTGTATGACTCCACTTACATAAGATGCTCAGAGTCCTCACGGTCACAGAGACATGGAGGAGAACGGTGGAGCCACCAGGGGCCGTGGGAAGGGAGGACGGAGCAGGACTGTGTCACGGGTTCGGAGCATCAGTCTCGCAAGATGAGGAGAGCTTTGCAGAGGGACGGTGGGGACGGCTGTGAGACATGACACGTGTCTTTAGCCCCACTGTGCGCTCACGGTGGTTAAGATGATGGAGCTTGGCTTCTGTGTGTTTTATCACAATGAAAACAGAGTGGACTGGAGCTGACCCGGACGAGCACAGGAGGACGGGCATTCCGGGTGGAAGAGCAGCCTGCACGAGACCCCTAGGCGAGCCCCTAACGGCTCATGGGGTGGCTGGGGTGTCAGGCAGGGGCGCTGGTACTCTAGTAAATATCTCCTCACCGGCTCTCCGGGTGGGGGGGAGCCCTGATTTCTAACATTTGCCCATTTCTGTAATGTAAACACTCCCACCACGGGCAATGTCATGCTGCTGACGTAGCATCAGAGTTGGGGGGAGAAGTGCAGAGCCCCCTACGGACTGAGGCGGGAGGCAGGTAGTTAAGAGCCCACGTGCTGGAACCCCCAGTTATCAGCTATGTGACCTTGGGAAAGTTTTTTAACTGCTCTGTGCCTCGGTTTACCATCCTGAATAATGAGGGTAGTCCTATTATTACCTGCCTCATCTGTGTGACGGAGGCTTAGAGTCGTGTTGGCACGCAGCAAGGGCGCCGTAAGCGTTTGCTACTTTTACTAGAAGAATGAGACATGTCCCTACTTGACTTCTCAGAAAAGGGAAGCTTCTTTGCATGTTGAGCAGGAATTTAGGGACGGTGGGAAGGGCTGGCCACAGAGAGGCGGCTGGGTAGGGCACACGAACCTTGGATGATGACAGTTTAACAAGAAGAGACTGAAGAGGTCCTATCCTGAGATCCCCAAATCGGAAGGCACAAGGGCAGGGCAGGGCAGCACGGCTCAGCAATCAGAGGCGTGACCGAGGGTGGAACCAGCCAGACTACGGCGACGGCAGAAGTCAAGGGCCCTGGGCCCCCAGCAAACCCATCTGGAGGGATAACCCTGGTCCTAGCCCCAACTCTAAGGAGGGGTTCTAGAAAACTACAGACCCTCCCAGGGGCATGTCTGGGTCACAGGATGCTTATCAGAGGAGGCTATGGGGGCTGACTGGTGTCTGGAAGGGGGCCCAGGGCACCCAGCCCCCGTCTCCAAATTTCTGAAGACCTACCAGGGTAAACGGCGTCATACTTCCCCACGTGTCTGCAGAGCCAGCACCGTCGTGTGGGCGCGTTCCCCAGGCAGATTTTGGCTGGAGCCTAGAAAGCACTTTCTAGCAGCCCAAGTGTGCTGGGGAAAGAGTAAGCTGTCTTGGGGGTGGCGAGTGTCCTGTCCCCCGAGGCGATTTTTATTTACTGCTTTTAGAAGCCGGATGCAGTGGGCAGTGGGACTGAGGAGGTGGAACACGCCCCACTGGGCTTCTCAGGACGAAGGGGCGTTCCTTAAGTGTGCGGAGCACGAGAGACCCGTCAGACGCATGGGCCGTCAGCTACGTCAGTTATGAAGCATAGGCTCTAATCAGTAAAAAAGTGTTTTAAAACTTCATTTACCAAGATTAAAAAAAAAACTCAGAAGCCCATCGATTGCTCTATGGTATGGAGAGAGCCGTCAAATATTCTGTGCTCCCTGACTTCTGGGGCCCCGCCCCCCAACATAGATTGTGTGGAGTCGTGTTCGGGGATGTTGCAAAGAGTGACGTAGATTGAGTGGGACATGGGTGGGATGGGCTCTGGGGTGGCCCCCAGGCCCGACAGTGACAGTGTGTACTGTCATATTAAGCTGCTGTTGAACATGCCCCACTTTTCTACCAAGGGCTTTGGGACCTGCTGCTCCTCCTGCCTGCATATGAATACTTAGCATTAGTATCGGCTCCAGGCCTCATCTTAGAAGCCACCTCTTTCAGGAGGCCTCCCCTGACCACCCACCCAGGGTGGCTCCTCCTCCTCCTCCACTTAGCCCATGTCACTCTGGTTTTCCCCTTCCAGCATCATCTTCAACTCTCTTTATTACCTTACTTATGACTTATGTCCCCCAACTCTGCCATTAGAAGGCAGGGAACCTTTCGATCTTGTCCATCATATTATCAGCAGCTAGCTCAGAGCCTAATCATACTGGGCGGTCGGCGCTTCTTTTGGGATGAAAGAATGCTTGGATGACCGGACCAGTGAGGCTGGAGGGAGCAGTAGCCCCCTGGGTGTCAGCCGTCTTATAAGCTGGCAGCTTGCTCTCAAGACACACACAGCGAGTCCTCTCTTGGCCTCATTTTATTCGTACGTATGTGACAGCTACTGTTCAGTAACAGGTACAAGTCCAACCTTCACCAAAATTTTGGCTCAAAATGCAAATCTAAACACCTCCTTGGTAGCAAGGGCTTGCTGTGTTTTGTTTTTGTTTTTTTAAGATTTTATTTATTTATTTTTAGGGAGGGAAGGGAGGGAGATAGAGACAAAGATAGAGAGAAACATCAATGTGCAGTTGCTGGGGGTTATGGCTTGCAACCCAGGAATGTACCCTGGCTGGGAATCGAACCTGGGACACTTTGGTTCCCAGCCCATGCTGAATCCACTGAGCTACGCCAGCCAGGGCTTTGTGTTTTATTTTTGAAAAGCCAATTAAATTGTTCACTCTCCAGAAAATTACCCTGAACCTTAGTTCAGGTATTGTCTTTCTGTCTTTGCTTCTGGAATGTTCTTCATTCTCTTTTTTACCTGGTAAAAGCCTACTTGTTTCTCCACGCCGTAATGCCACCTCTGTTTTGGAGGAGGGAGACACTCTAGAACCAGCTCTTGCTCTGATTGGCAAGAGTCAAGATGGCGCCCGATGGCCTCGGCCCGTGAGCCTGACACTCGGTGGCTGCAGGCCATTCCCCTTGGCTCCACTCCCGATCCAACCCAGCAAACACTTCCCAAGTGATTTCTGTGGGCAGAGCTCCAGTGAGGCACCAACAAAACAAATGCAAAGCTAAAGCTGTCAGCCGCTGCACTCAGGAGTTTATAATCTGGTGTCTGGCTGTTTGGATGGGGGCATTCAAATAAATAAAGGCAACCTCGTTGGAAATGGAGTTGGGAAGCCTCCAACTCCATTTGAGGGGGAGCGTCTCACGCACACAGCACTTGTTCCAGCCTGCACAGCCAGCAGGAAGAAGAAAGATAATTATTTTGACAAGGGAGAAATTATCGCATGGCAATTTCACCTTCTGCTCTAAGAAAAAGGAGGAAGGCCTCTCCCTGCCCGGCAACAGCACTGCCGGCAGCCAATGAGAAACCGCCACAACCTCCAACTCCTCTTCTCCAATGAGCTTGTGTTCAAAACAACCCTCCGCAATTTCCTCCTCAAACCTAATCAAAGCAAGCCCCTTGCCTTTGTTCTCAGGTCTTGTCCATGGTTTCCCCATCGCTTACTTGTCTGAGTGGCAGTTCTCGGCTATTCTCCAATAAACACATTTTGCAGGGGGAATAACTGATGTTTTATTTTTAAGTCAACAGGGGAGATAAGGATAGGCCTTTAGAATGTCTGTGACACTGAGAATAACATCCGAACTCTTTCCCTGGGCCTAAGCAGAGGTGCTGCCTCTTTCCAGATGCCTTCCCTGATACCTGCCAGAGAGAGTTCATCATTTCCTCCCTGTTTTTCGATCAGTCTTCTCTGTGACAGCACACACCACGTGCCACCCCAGTCAGAGGTACCTGTCTGTCCCACGGGCACATGGGCCCTCATGATTGGGCCCCCTGCCACCCTCTCTGGCCTTATATACCACCCCACCCCCCAGTGCATTCCTGGAAGAAGCCTCATGCAAGCCTTTCAATTTCCCAAACACAATTTCAAACAGTGTTTGTTGAATGACTAATCAAACTAGCTAATTCTTATTAGCGAAGATACCATGTTAAGTTCTTACATGCTTATCCTGTTTTATCCTTTAAGGGATCCTATCAGGCAGGCAGGCAGGCACTGCTGTCACAGGCGGTTTGCAGAGTAGGACACCCGGGCTCAAAGGAAAAGGAGTTGCTCACCTATGTCACCGAGCTGGCAGGTGGCAAAGCTCTAAGTTGAACCTGATCAGTTTGACTCCCGAGGTTGCACCGACTTAGCCCAAAGCCTCCCTGGCTTCTAGGGGGGAGGGGAGGGCCTGAGAGTGGAAGGAGAGGAGGGCTAGAGAGAGGTGGAGGAAGGGAGGGGCACGGTCTTCCTATGTAGGCCAGTCGTGGCAGCTGCCCCGTCTCTGTATTTCTTTCTGCGTGTTCCGAAGAGTCCAGTACGCAGTGGATGCTCAGAAAAGGTTAAGAAATGTTAAATACAGGGCCCAACACAAATAACGCCCATTTTTTATTTCAAAAAAATTTTTATTGCAAAATCATAAACATGTAATTCTATCAAGTAACAATATCACACTCAGGCATACCATTTGACATTTTAGGTGAAATGTCCAAATTCAAACGATAAATTATTACACCCATATTATTACCCTACCAACCACACTCAAGCAGGCGTTACTTCTGCCAGACCCTGGAGATATTGACTATTCCTGTTCCTAATGGCAAATATTTTCATGTGGTTTGAGTTAAAAAGGAATTCCAGCAAGACCTCAGATTAACATGAACACAAGTCTCAACTCTAACTGATTGTGACCCTGCCCAGCTTTGACCTTCTGGGTAACCTCCGTCTTTCCTTCAGGTGTGGCCTTGCCTCCTTAGGAAAAACACAGCTCACAAGGGTTGACAGCCTGTGGGTAAAGGACGCCCGTAGACCCAGGAGTCTCCTCTTACAGCGTCTGCGCCCTGCCCACCCCTCTTTGCTCTCTGGACCCACCTTCTTCGATTTCTCCAGCTCCAGTCGGTTTGTCCTCCACAGTCTGTGCAGCCCCCATGCCCATAACTGACCTCTTTGGCCTGGCCTCAGCTCCCGCTCCTGCAGCCTGTCCCCGGGAGCAACCTCATGGGGCAGAGCCTGGAGCCCCTGTCCCTGCTGGCTCCCCACCTCCTGCCCCAACACTGGGGGCCTCGGGCGGCAGACCCTAACAGACTCGTGGGCTCCAGAATCTCAAAGCCGTGAGTGGGAGCGAGCAGTGAAGACAGGCCTGGATATGACGAGGAGAAGCTTCTGCCTGCACCCAGGCGGGCATCCCCCCACTGAGCCTTCACAAATGCAGGAAATCCAGCAAACTCCTGGAGAATGGGGCTGGCACTCCTGCCCAAGGGGCCTAGCCATCAGCCCAAAAATTCCAGTGGGGGCTAGACTTGAGTCCTGAATTATCCAGGTCACAGCCTGATCGGCTTCACGCGGCCTTTGTTAATCCCCTCCAGCTGGAATAATCACCTCCACCTGGGCCCTGAGAGTAGTACTTTCTTTAGGACCCAGAAACTTGCTTATGTGGGTTGCCTGGCGGAGGCAGGAGCATGAACGCACACCCCAGGTGCGGGCTGTGTGATGCCCAGGAAAACAGGTGGGGAGGAAGGCAGGTAGAGTGGGAGGAACCGGAACCACTGAGGAACCAGATGAACTCCTGGAAGTGAGTTCTGAGAGTAAGGAACAGTGGTTAGAAATTCAGTGGTGTTGTTCTTGCAAAAATAATTCCCAGAGTACCTGCTGTGTGGCGCACCAGGTATAGAGATGAGGCAGGGGTTGTGCCTTGCTTGGAGTTTAGTGGTGGAGACAGCACAGGAATGAGCATGCCACCATCGCAGAAATGGGAGCGGGACAAGCCCAGAACAGCAGCGTGGAGAGGGGCACCCTGCCCAGCCAGGCCAGCTGGGGGTAATATTACCAGCAGCTGCAGCGATAACGATGGTGGTGTTAACATTTCTGGGGGCTTCCTGTGTGCCAGGCACTGTGCTAAACACAACATATGAGTTACCCATTTAATACAGACATGAACACTGCAGGGAAAAGAGCCCTTCAGACAGGGGGTCCCGGAAGTCGGCCAAGGTCACACAGCTAACCAGAGACACGTGTGGGCTTAGAGAGACTTTTTTTTTCAGATTTACAACCCCTAGTTTGACGGGCATAGTCCTTGACCCAATACAGAAAGTCTTTTTTTTTTCATAACCAGAGAGAAGAAAAAAAATCATTAAAAAGTAAACCAAACATGTATAAAGTTAAAAGGGAAACTTCCCCGTATCTACCCTAGATGACCACTGTTAAGAATTTTTACTTTTTTGTTTCGTTCTTTTTCTGGAGTTTTGTTCTGTCCTTTCATTTGGGCCATATTTCTTTGTCTCCTCAATTTGGCAGCCTCCCTGTGTTTGTCTCCATGTATTAGGTAGAGCTGCTATGACTCCCTGTCTCAGCGCACTCATTAAGCTGTAGGGGGCGGAGTCTTAGGTATTCACCAGGGCAGGGCAACCCACTTCACCGTTCTGTGGCTCTGTGTGGGGGGACGGCTCAAAGAGGGGACAGTGCTGCTGCCTGGCTTCTGGAGGCTTGCCCAACACATGCCTCATTTCCAGTCACTTAACCCACTTCCTGAATGCAACGGGCACCCTTCCAGCTGGTGCCCTGGCGGTGCTTCCCAGAGTGGGTGGGTTTGTGTACATTCTAAATCCATGCGGGCCCTTCAAACTATTGTCCTGAGAAACCCACAGCTTCTTCCACCGTCCCGGCCCCCACTGGTTTTTTGAAGCTATGGGGCTTTGTCTTCCCGGTGCTGGAACCCTGGGCTGTGTGTTCTGGCCTGGCACTGGGATCACTTGCTCCCAAGGTATCCCTCCTGATTTTTATCCACAACCCGTGAATGTGGGACCGTCCATTCTGCCGCCACTGCTCCTGCCTCTCACTGCCACACTGCATTCTCTCTGCCCCAACTCCACGACTCTACCCTTCCTACTCGTCTGGATGAATATGGCTTCCTTAACTCCTTGGTTGTCAGGCTTCCATACAGTTTGATTTTCTGGGAGTTCTGGGTGTTTTTTGTTTTGAAGCTAGTTGTAATTCTTCTTGTAGTAGCACGAGGAAGTGAAGCGTGTCTACCTACAGAGATAGCCAACCTATCAGATGCAGAGTTCAAAACACTAGTGACCAGAATGCTCAGAGAACTCATTGAGTAGAGAAAAAACATAAGGGAAGAAATGAAGTTTACACTAAGTGAAATAAAGAAAAATCCACAGGGAACCAACAGTGAAGGGGAAGAATCCAGGGTTCAAATCAATGATTTAGAACATAAGGAAGAAATAAACATTCAACCAGAACAGAAATAAGAAACAAGAATTTTTTAAATGAGGAGAATATATATGAGAAGACTCTGGGACATCTCCAAAAAGTGCCAACATCCAAATCATAGGGCTGTCAGACAGAGAAGAGGAGGAGCAAGAAGTTAAAAACTTATTGGAAAAAAATAATGAAAGAAGACTTCCTTAATTTGGTGGAGGAAATAGGCATATAAGTCCAGGAAGCACAGAGAATCCCAGACAAGATGGACCCAAAGAGGACCACACCAAGACACATCATAATTAAAATGCCAAAGGTTAAAGATAAAAAGAAAATCTTAAAAGCAGCAAGAGAAAAGCACAGAGTTACCTACAAAGGAGTTCCTATAAGACTGTCAGCTGATTTCTCAAAAGAAACTTTGCAGGCAAGAAGGGGCTGGAAAGAAGTATTTAAAGTGATGAAAAGTGAGGTTACTTGAGATGAACAATCTAGACTACTCTATCCAGCAAAGCTACCATCTAGAATGGAAGGGCAGTTAAAGTGCTTCCCAGACAAGGTAAAGTTAAAGGAGTTCATCATCACCAAGCCTTTATTCTATGCAATGTTAAAGGGACTTATTTAAGAAAAAAAAAAGATCAAAACTATGAACATGAAAATGACAACAACCTCACAACTATCAGCAACTGAATCTAAAAAACAAACTAAGCAAACAAGCAGAACAGAAACAGAATCACAGAAATGGAGATCACATGGAGGGTTATCAGCAGGGAAGGGGTAGGAGGAGGATGAGGACAGGACAGGACAGTCTCCTACATAACCTAACGCCATCGCAAAAAGATACAGGGATTAAGAAGCATAAATGGTAGGCATGAAATAGGGGGAGGTTAAGAATAGCATAGGACGGGCTGGGAACCAAAGTGTCCCAGGTTCGATTCCCAGCCAGGGTACATTCCTGGGTTGCAGGCCATAACCCCCAGCAACTGCACATTGATTTTTCTCTCTCTCTCCCTCTCTCCCTCCCCCTCTCTCTCTCTCTCTCCCCCCCCCCCTCCTTCCCTCCCTAAAAATAAATAAATAAAATCTTAAAAAAAAAAAAAAAAGGAAGACTTGGAAAATTAAAAAAAAAAAAAAAGAATAGCATAGGAAATGGAGAAGCCAAAGAACTTATATGCATGACCCATGGACATGAACTAAGGTGGGGTACATGGCTGGAGGGAAGAGGGTACCAGGAGGAGGGGGAAAAAGGGGGGAAAATTGGGACAACTGTAGTAGCATTAACAATAAAATACCCTTTAAAATTTTAAAAAATTTTCTTTCTATTTGTTTTTTCTATATTTTCTTTTGATCTTGTTTCAGTCTTTTTTTAAAGAATTAAAGCCTAAGTGTCCCAGGTTCGATTCCCAGCCAGGGTACATTCCTGGGTTGCAGGCCATAACCCCCAGCAACCGCACATTGATGTCTCTCTCTCTCTCCCTCCCTCCCTCTCTCTCTCTCTCTCTCTCTCTCTCTCTCTCCCCCATTCCTTCCCTCCCTAAAAATAAATAAATAAATAAATCTTTAAAAAAAAAAAGAATTAAAGCCTTATGGACTAGGTTGAAATTCCTCATTGTCCCCTCTCCCATCTTATTTCCATCATCCTTCCTTCTCTGCCCACAGGAAACCAGATCCTGAAATTGATGTGTCCAGCCCAGAGTTCATACCCCTGCTACATCTTTGTATCCATAAACAATATATAACATTATTTCCTATTTTCATTTCTACTCTATTGATACTGATCCCTATAGACCTGATTTATTCCAAGCTCAATATTGAAGATAGCAATGTTGGGTCATGGGGCATTCACATTTTTTCACAGAATTTTATTTTGAAAAATTTAAAATCTACAGAAAAGTTGTAAGATTCCCATCATTAACACCCATTAACGCTCCAGTTCACCAGGTGCTGGCATTTTGCTACAACTGGTTCACTTCACCCCTCACACATGTTTGGGAGTGAGCTGCAGACACTTCGTCTTGAACAGTTCAGCACCTGTCACCGACAGGACAGTCTCCTACATAACCTGATGCCATCATGACAAGAATGGAACATTAATACAATAATGCTATCAACCGGTCTCCACTAAAAATGCCTGACGTCAGTTTTCCCCTATTGTCCTAATAATGTCTTCTATGTCCAATTTGTTTGCTTCGTTTTTCCAAACCAGAATCCAAACATGAATCAGGCATTGCAGTCTGTCTCTTGGTCTCCTTTAATCTACAGGGTTCCTCAATGTTTGTTTGTTTTTTAATCTCTCAGGACATTGACATTTTTTAATCCAGGCCAGTGGTCATATAGGATGTGTCAGTTTCTCTGTGTCCTCATGGTTATCAGGTTAAACACCTGGGGTAGAAACATCCATAGGTCAGGTTGGGGGCGCGCACCTTTTTCCCAGTTGTTCCAAAACGCTGTCCGTAGTGGCTGTGCCAGTTTACACCCCTAGAGGGACCACAGCCAACACGTGGAAAGGTCACGTGTGTCAGTGTTTCCCGGTGTGATGAGTATGAAATGGTATATTGTTGTCACTTCAACTTGCTCTAATGCCCTGGCCATTAGCGCAGCCGAGCAGTTTTGCAGGCCCTTAGTGGCTGTTTGGACTTCCTCTTTAACAGTCTGTACAGATCTGGGCTCCTCCTGGCCCTATGTGTCCTCAGCTCCATGGTGTCTTTAAAAGACAATTTTGTCCTTTTTTCCCCTAAATTTCAGACCTATTCATTTTTGTTGTATTATTCCATTGCCTAAGACTTATAGTAAAATATCGAATTCCAGGTGGGACAGCAAACATTTGTGTTTTACTCTTGACTTTGACATACATTTGTCAAAGTCAACATACGTTTATGTTGAAATAATGAAGTGCCTACTACATTACAGGCACCTTAACTGAGCATGCAATAAAGCAAAACAGGAGGTTATTGTCATGTCAAATTGCATTTAATTCCTTAAATTCAAAAAAATTCACAAAATATAATTATTATGTACACTTTGAATGATTTTAGATATTTTCAAAAAATCAGTTTACTGAAATTATAAAGCTCTTCTTCCTTATTAATTCAATTTCAGTAAATCATTTGCAATTATTAATTTTACATATGATTTTGTGACAAAATTACATCAATAACCAGAACTTTATTTAATCATTAATATTGAAGTCATTTATAAATAAACAATACAGTAACAATTAAGAAAAAAATACCAACTTATACTATTCAGGAACTCCTACCCAGATAAAAAAATGATGATAGCCCTCTCTCCTGTGTGAGTGGAGAAATGTGAACAATAAGAGTAATTAAATCAAAGAAAAATAAAATGCCAACATTGTACTCAAAACAACTTCTCTGGTGCATGAAAATAGAATCATTAGGAACGCCAGAATCAGACCAATGGGTAATTCGGTAGAAGGCTAACAGGAAGCAGGGGTGTGCTGGCGAATGTTTTATAACTGACTTTTGTGAGAAAGAAACAAGCTCTGATTTATAGAGTTTGTCAGCTTCTGAAGTGTAAGTACTCCCACGGGGCCGATTTCAAGCTACCCACATGAAACAGCTGAATGTAGAAACAGGGAAGAATTGTTAAGTTGGACTTTATTATAATTTAAAACTTCTGCTGTGTGAAAGACACAAGCCACAGACTACCCACAAGTGTTTGCCAAACACATATTTGGCAAAGGACTTGTATCCAAAATATACAAAAAAAAAAAAAAACTTCAATAATAAGAAAACATGGCAAAAGATTTGAGCAGACACCTCACCAAAGAAGATATATAGATGGTAAAAAGCAGTTGAGAAGATGCTCCACATCATATGTCATCAGGGAAGTGCAAATGAAAGCAACAATTATGCACCTATTAGGATGGCTAAAATCCAAAACACCGACAACATCAAACGTTGACAAAGATGTGGAGCAACCGGAACCCTCATACATTGCTAGCAGGAATGCAAAATGGTGCAGCCACCTTGGCAGATGGTCTGGCAGCGTCTTACCAAACTAAGCATCATCTTACCATACCACCCAGCAATTGCACTCCTTTCCTCAACTCACCTGAGTTGGAAAGTCATGTGTACAAAAAAACCCTACACTTGAAAGTTTATAGCAGCTTTTTTCATAAGCACCAGAAACTGGAAGCAACCAATGTGTTCTTCAATAGGTAAATGGATAAATGAATTGTAGTACATCCATATGGTGAGATAATATTCAGCAACAAAAAGACATGAACCATTGCCCTGGCCAGTGTGGCTCAGTTGGCTGGAGTGTCATTCTGTAACCAGAAAGTTGCAGGTTCAATTCCCAGTCATGGCACATAACCTAGGTCATGGGTTCAATCCCCAGTCCATGGGTAAACAGAAGACAACCAATCAATGCTTCTCTCTTGCATTGATGTTTGTTTCTCTCCCTTCCTCTCTCTCTAAAAGCAATGAAAAAACATATCTTCAAGTAAGGATGAAAAAAGATTTTTTTAATAGACATAAACTATCAAGCCACAAAAAGACACTGAGGAACCTTAAATGCATATTACTAAGTGAAAAAAAATCTGAAAAGTCTACATACTGCGCGATTCCAATAGCATGTCACTTTAGAAAAGGTAATACTATGGAGACAGTAAAAACATCATTGGTTGCCAGGAGTGTGCAGGATGGGAAAGCAAACCAACAGGTGAAGCACAGGAGAATTTAGGGCAGTGGAAAACTGGTCTGTAAGGTGCGGTGATGGTAGATACGAGACATTATGCATTTGTCAAAACCCGTGCACAGAGTACCAATCTTAATGTAAGCTATGGACTTTAGTTAAAAATAATGTACCAACATGAATTCCTTCATTGTAACAAGAGTACCACACGAATGCAAGATGTTTATAGTAGGGGAAACTGTGTGTCCCGATCGGGAGGAAAATATACGGGAATTCTGTATAATTCTTCTGTAAATCTAAAACTGCCCCCCCCAAACCCAAAGCCTATTAATTTAAAAAGGACTGATGTTGCAATAAATGCTTTTATGTGATTGCATGCAGTCTTGGTTACGATGCAAGCACGGGAAAGGTTTTATGCTCTCTCTTTCTTCGGAGCCTGTTTTGTGTCTGACTGGCATTCCTGCTCCAGAGCGGCGCTTTCCACACCTTCCTGTGCCTGCGAGTCGCCCTGGGACCTCGTTAACGTGCAGCTTGTAATCTGCACGTCTGGGATGAGTCTTGAGATTTTGTTTTTAATATTTCTGTAACCGGAAAAGACACCGGCGTTTGGGCTGCCTGTCACTACCAAATCCAATAAGCAATGACAGTGATTGAATCTTTTGTAGGTGCTTTATTCAGATGGCCGGCGATCCGAGAAGATGGCGGGTTCATACCCTAACAAACCATCTTCCCCTTTCTTCCCTGGCCAGATCTTTTATAAGTGGGTTGGGGGAGGATAAAAGAGGGGGCAAGAGCCTTGAAATTCCAAGGGGGAGGGGTAGTCACCTGGTACGGATGTCTTCAGGCAGTAATCCCTAGCCAGCACCCCGGAAGGTCAGCCACCTTTTTTTCTCAGGCGCCAGATGATGGGCCTTATCTGTAGTTTCTGAAAAAAAAAAAGCTTAACATACACATTACTTGCTAGATTTATGGCTATTTACCTTAAGCTAAAATTTTCCAAGTTTTGAGTCCCCTATCATTTCTGCCAAGTTCCCTCACGATCCCAATGCTGCTGGTCTGGGGTCCAGACTCATGGAGTAGCGAGGCATGCAAACAGACAAAGACCAGAAGTCCTACTTGCCACCTTCTGTCCTCTGTGGTCTACATAGAGGAGGGGAGACATATCTAATTTCATGACAGTGCCAATCGGTGCTTCTTGTGTTCGTTTTTTAATCTATCCTTTTAAAATCTATGCTTGCACCGCCCTTTCTCTCTGAATCACATTCATGTTCTGTTTCCAAAGGCATCGGAACTCCTTGCTCGACGAAATACGCCTGAGATCGGAAACCACGCGTCTCAGTGAGAGTCAACAAAGGGTGGGTACCACCCCATGGCAGCCAAGAGGGCAACCAAATAGTTGTGTTTGAACAAGTCAAGTGCATATTACAGCCTAGGGGCTGTGAAGGTCACTGCTGGGGTTGCCCAGACAATGGTTTCTTTGCAGTTAGTAAGGACGTGCTTCTGGCTTGAGAGCCTTAGCCAGCTGGCAGACACAGTGAGAGGGAGGTGATGGATTGTATAAACTTCCTGTTCCCCGACAACCGCAGCCCGGTGCGAAGGCGCCGAGGAGAGTGGGGTCCCAGCTCTGCCGTGAATTCCCTGAGCCTGCGCTTCCCCGGTCTGTAAATGTGATGACTGAGCTCCAACCTCATTAAAAGTCCTTCCCACACTGCATTCCTTATTTTTATTCTAAGCACATCCCTTCCTGTTCTTCCTTTCCAGGGCAGGGGTTTCAAGTTTCCAAATGCACCTCCCTCCGCCCCTAGCTCATCCCTCCATGGGTCCATTAAGTAGTGTTCAGACCAGGTTCCCAGCCTTCTGCTGCCTGGCGGCAGGTCTCAAAGCCAGTTCCGGGACAAGGGGCCCCTCCTGGGAAGGCCGGGTAGCCCGGGACTCTGAGCACAGATAGAGCGCCTTCCTCCCAGTCCCTCTGACCACAGTCTCCACTGATCTCAGATGGCCTCTGAAACATCGGGCTGGAGGAGTTCCTGCCTCCATCCCGTAGCCAAAGAAGACTTTGCTGCAATTGAATAGGCTCAGAAAGTCAGCCAAGGAAATGACCAAACAGGCAGCCAGCGCCTACCAGAGCACCAACTCGCTGTGAGCAAACCGAACACTTGATTTCAACCAACACAAACTCTTCAAGAAGCCATGAGCAGGCTTTTCCCAGAACCTTCCCTGGACCTTCTCAGTAGCAGGTCCTGAGACTCTAGAGGCTTCGGACCACAGTTCTCTCCAGTTATGAGCAAAGCATGCCCCAGACAAACAGCTTCGCTATCAGTCATCTCAGAGCCTCCCAAGGGGGGTGGGGCTTGAATTAACCTCGTTGCCCTGCTACCTGGTGTCTGGGATGGGCCCCCTGTCCCCACATATTTACTACTCATTCATTCGCTCATTCATTCGCTCAACACACCCTTGCGGAGCCCTCCCCTTCTGCAGGCCCCATGCTGTGTGCCGAGGGGAGGAGGCACGCAGCAGCTAATCATCTCGCCTTCTCAGCCCGGAGCCAGTCCCCTCGGAGTTTTCAGCTCCGAGGGACATTGGGGGTGTGGGAGACAGTGGACTGAACTTGATCCCCTTAATTCTAACAAAGTTTTTCCTCTGTGGGGGTCCTGGCAGTCTCCCTGTGGTTGGAATCAAGGGACCACGTTCTTACACCTTCTTGCAGCATGGCACGGGGTGATGTAGATGTGTGAGATGCAGGACCTTTCCCATCAGGTAGAAAGACCATCCCACAGTCCTGCGGGGTCCTCAGTCTGCAGGGAGAGATGTGGCTCTCTGCTTGGAGAGCCCCTCAACTTCAAAGAGCCCCTTGTTGGGTGGGCAGATTGCATACACAAACACTAATATCCAAAGACACGCGGCAGCTTACAAAATAGCAGTAGGGTAGCTTGTTCGCCGGGGATGGAAGGGAGGTGGCTTATCCCTAGGAGAGGCCCTTTGACATAAGATGTGTGGAAAGAGGAATTTGGGGGCGCCCCACCCACTTTGAGCAAGAAGGGGAAGCCCACGTTTATAACTGCAGAGCGAGTGATGACAGGAGGGCAGCAGGCAGGCCAGGGTGGAGCAAATGTGTGGTCGCCATTCTGGGTGCCAGGGGTTTTTTTTTACAGTGGAAAACAGAACGAAGCACGCTCTCTGGAAAAGATGAAAAGGTGGGTTTATTTGTGTCTCTGGATCAAATCCCGGAGTGAGGGGTGAGCACTGGAGGGATGCAGCCAACCCGGAAGCAGCACACGGAATCGCTAAAGCTGCATGGTCCACGGAGGGTCGTTCCTTCCAGCCCCCACTGCAATGAAAGACTTGCTGTATTCAGCCCTCGAGTGAGCTCTTGGCCAATTCCGTAAGGTCATACAACACCAGCCTCTGATTATCTTTGGTGTTAACACCATCCCCCAAATGCATTTCTCTTCGCACCTGTCCTAACCCTGCCACTGCACTTCCCTCTCTCTCTCTCTCTCTCTCTCTCTCACTGAATTGATTGAAAATAAGGACTGATCAATAATACTTCACTTTTAGCCCTGACTGGCATAGCTCAGTGGATTGAGTGCGGCCTGCAAACCAAAGTGTCACAGGTTCGATTCCCAGTCAGGGCACATGCCTGGGTTGCAGGCCACAGCCCCCAGCAACAGCACATCGATGTTTCTCTCTCTCTCTCTTTTTCTCCCTCCCTTCCCTCTCTAAAAATACATAAATAGCATCTTTTTTTTAAAAAAAAAAAAAAGAAAGAAATGGCTGTATAATATTTAAAAAATACATAAATTTATTTTTAAAAATAATATCTCACTTTTTACCGCATGGCCTCACAGTGTCATAGGTTGAGCCAAGAAGGCCAGAAGGCTCACAGCAGTCCGACCCCTTCCGACCTCCTCCCCTCCATCTCATTCTCAGAGGTTCATCCAGGTGCCTTTTCTCGCTTTCTCCAACAGTGTACTTCCCTTGTAACCTTCCTGGTACCTATAGCCTCCTTTCTCTAGAATGCCCCCAGCAAACGTCCCCTAGGGCACCACTCAGAGAGGGAAGTCTAGCTATTTAGGATAAATATACGTACAGAAGGGCGATGCATCCTGCAGAATCGCTGGGAGTCCTGAGAACCGGGGTGAGTTTCCAAAAAAAACATCCCCGGAGGCACGTCACAGAACGGGCCTGCCAAGGGGGCTGCTGCTCCTGCCACAGCGGGGAGCTGCTCCTCGAACCATAAAGATGTCATTGCTGCTCCCGTCACTGGGGCACGCCTGCACCGCAGCGCGGAGCCAGTGGCTCCCATCCACGCAGTGAGCTCACCCAAGAAGACGTGGATCATTGGAATAGGTCAATGTTCATTAAAGGAATTAAACCAATGATGAATAACTTCCCAAAAGAGAAATCACCAGGTCTAGATGATTTCATTAGTAAATTCCACCAAATACATAAGGAAACATTATACCAATCTGTAGCTCTTCCAGAAAATAGAAGCAGAGGGAATTCCGCCTAACTCATTCTATGAGGCTAGCATGATCCCACTGCCAAAACCAAGGAGCAGATGACAAGAAAGGAAAGCTACAGACTGATATCTCTCATGAACACAGGTACAAAAATCTTCGAAAGCGTTAGCAAATTGCATCTAACAATGTGTTTAAAAAATTATACAACCAAGTGGGATTTATTCCATACGAGCAAAGTTGGTTCAATATTTGAAAAGCAATTCATGTCTTCTGTCCCACCAACAGGTTAAAGAAGAAAAACCATATGACAGTAACAATAGGCGCGGAAAAAGCATTTGGCAAACTCAATACTTATTCATGACAAAAACTCTCAGCCAGCGAGCAATAGAAGGGAATGTCCCCAGCTTGATAAAGAACATGTACAAAAATCCTACTGAAATCACACTTAACGGTGAGAGAAGCAGATGTTTTCCTGACAGCATCAGGAACAACACGAGGGCATCCCCTCTCAGCCCTCCCATTCGCCGTCACACTGCGAGTCCCAGCTGATGCAGTGGAGGAGAAAAGGAAACACGAGTGTTCAGATTGGAAAACAAGAAATAAAATTGTCTTTTTTCACAGATGGCATCGTTGTCTATGTAACCCCCCCCCCCCAAACCAACAGCAACAAAGGAAAACCTGGAACCAATAAGCAATTATAGCAACGTTGTGAAAGGCAACACTTAAATTCTTAATGTCGAAGGGATGAGAGAAATTAAAAAGTGCCCGTCACAGTTGTTGCAGGCAAGAACATGGATTCATGCTAAAAATCAGTGAGTAGAAGGATGAGGAGAAATGGAATACTTGGATGGTTTCAAGGTAACTCTCCCCAAGACACTGACTAATCATGAAAGGAAAAACGGTCACTTTCCAGTGGTGACGCCTGGCAGACGCCACCTTTACCGAGGTGAACATCAACAGGAGTGATGCCCATCAATATCGTGGACCGATAACACATTTTCTTGAGAAAGGCGCAATGTCCCTTCTGTGACAGTCCTGCCAAAGAGGCATACCCTCAGTCCGGCCTCGAGGAGACATCAGATAAACCCCATTGAGGGACATTCTCCAAAACCCTGAGCAGTGTTCTTCAAAAGTGTCAAGGTCACGAAAAGCAAAGAAAGAGTACGGAGCGATCGCAGATTAGAGGACACCAAGGAGACGTGAAAACTGCATGCGAGGTGGAATCCGGGTGGGGTCCTGGACTGGAAGAAAGGTGTCCGCAGGAGAAGTGCTGGCATTCCAGTGTGTTCAGCAGATTAGGTACCAATGTTCACTTCCTGGTTTCCATCATCATACCGTGGTTCTGTGTAGGATGTTACCGTCTGGGGAAGCTGGGACTTCCCCAGGCTTACAGCAACCATGCCGTTGCAACTTTTCTGTAAATGCAAATATATTTCAAAATAAGACACTTCTCCCCCCCACCCCAGAAAAGAGTATTAAGTAAGTTTTCCTCATACACACACACACAAATAGGAAACTGAAAGCAGCAGCAAACATTTCAATCATATCCTGACATTGAAAATAACCACTGCCAGCCCTGGCTGGTGTGGCTCAGTGGATTGAACACTGGCCTGCAAAGGGTAACTGGTTCGATTCCCAGTCAGGGCACATGCCTGAGTTGCGCACCAGGTTCCCAGTAGGGGGCGTGCAAGAGGCAAACACACACTGATGTTTCTCTCCCTCTCTTTCTTCCTCCCTTCCCCTCTCTCTAAAAATAAATAAATAGAGACTTTAAAAAAACAGAAAAAGAAAAAATCACTGCCAAAAGGCTGAGTCTTTATAAGTATGAATAATTTAAGGAAACTTTTCTGAGCACTGACTGTGCTCAAAGCATGTAGCATTTGGGAATGTCCATCCTACGTAAAATTGCAGCCCACCCCTCAGCTACTCACTCCTGTGAGCCCTTCTCCCTCCCTATTCTTCTTTCCCCCTTGCACTATCACCACCTAACATACTATATAACTTATGTATTGTCTTTTGTTTATTCTTTGTCTCTCCCCAATACCATGAAGACCCATGAGCAGGGATGTGTGTTTGGTTCACAGACGTACTCCAGTGCCTACATTAGGGCTGGGGTGAAGGGGGCACACAAGAGGCCATCGTAGGCTTTGAATTCTTGGGGGAAATCCTGAGAAGGTGGGGAGAGAGAAGGCTGACAGAGTCCTCGAGTGGTGTGGCCAGGCCACCACACCAGGGCCCAGCAGGACCAGGACGTGTGTGCGGGAGCCAGCTTACCTGCTGGAGAAATAACATGTTCCAAAAGCTGAGATGCTTAACAAAAAGCCACGGTCCTGAGCCCATCACCTCTGAGTCTTGACTTGGGTCTAAAACAAACCGCTATGAGAGCGAAAATCCCAGACTGGCGGAGCCCCCTGGAGGGTACATCAGTTTGCTAGGGCTGTGTGCTAAGTACAAAATCCCACACACCGAGCGGCTTAAACGGCAGGAGGTATCGTTTCAGAGTTCTTGCAGGCCGGAAGTCTGAGATCAAGGGGGCCGGCGTGGCGGGTTCCACCTGAGGCAGGATCCTGTTCTGTTTTTCTCCCCTACCTTCAGTGGCTTCCCGGCAGTCCTTGCGTTTTCTTGGCTTACAGATACATCACCCCAATCCCTGCCGGCATCTTCACGTGGTGTCCTCCTGTGTGTGTGTATGTGTGTGTATGCACGTGCGTGTGTCTGTGTCCAAATTTTCCGTTTCGATAAGGACACCGGTAACGTTGGATTAGGCACCCCTTAATGACCTCATCTTCACTAATTACAGCCTCAAAGACCCTACTTTCAAATACGTTTACATTCTGAGATACTGGAAGGTGGGACTTCAACACAGGGATTTGGCAGGGGACCCACGTCAACCTAGCGCAGGTCTAGCCTTTGAAGTGTATTGTATCTCCGAGGTGAAAGCTGCCTAGAAGGCTGCTGGCATAGACCAGGTTATGCGGCAGTCCCTGGCAGTCTCAGTGATCAGTGAGCTTAAAACGACAAACTTCTTTCTCTCGGAGTCCACCGAGGGTCTGTGGGACTCTCCACGACTGGTTTTCTCCCTGCCCTGACTCAGGGGCCCAAGCTGCTTCTCTCTTCTGGTTCCACCATGAGGGGCAGAGAAAGGCCAGGGTGCCGCGCGTGGTTCTGTCCCTTGGTTCAGGCTGCAGCGACCCTCTGCACCAAGGCTCGTGTGTTCTAACCAGAACCAGTGTCCTGGGCCTGCATACCTGGAGGGGAGCCTGGGGAAGGTGGGGAGCAGGATGGAATGTTTATGGGCACCATAGCCTCTGTCGCACTGACTTTTTGGGGGACAGGTGTGAGGGAGTGTTTACTCAATGCTGTGGAAACTGAACTCTTAGCGTGTTTTGGAGGGCAGGGAAAAAATATTTGCTTTAGACGTTAAAGCCGGACCCACTGTGTCCCTGACGGTTGAAGAAGAAAGAACAATCGATGCAGGGAGTGTTAATCGGTTCCATCTCCAAACAGGTAAGGACTGGGCAAAGGCAGAGGCAGTACTTTAGGGCAAACTCCATGGCAGTTTCTGGCTTTTTCTGCAAGAGGAGGAGAAGGAGAAGAAGAAAGAGGAGCGAGAAAAGAAGGGGGAGACGTTGACCCAAGTCAGTGGGAAGGGGCGCTGCATTGCACCCCTTTCCCAGCTGGGGTCCCCGGGGGCAGGACGAGTCCTCATCCTCCTCCTTTACAGACTCACATGCATCCTGGCACTTTGTGGAGGCTGAGTATGTACTTTCTGTGAATGACTGATCGGTGGCATGAATGAATAACAATAAACGCCCCCCTTCCTATACGCAGGTGCCACACGGAGCCGAGGGGAGGAGCCACGGTCCCGTGGCCGTGCAGATGAGTGTCCAGCCTGCAGCGGCAGGAGCCTCTGCTCCGTGAACGTGGTCCCAGGGAGGTGACCAGCGCTCCCTCCCAGAGTCAGTTCTGGGAATTTACTCAGTCAGGAATGAGGCCCAGGGGAAAGATTAAAAAGTAATCTAAAATTTTGGCATCAGCTAACAAACAGTACATAAGGTTTTTCCATCCTCAGCTCTGCCCTGCAAGCTAATGAAGAAGAAAAACAAGGGGATTGCCCTGGGGGTGCGGGCATGCCAAACTTTGAGTCCACCAGCTGGCCGCACCCCCGGCCCCATCTGCATATCCACCAACTCCCCTCCTCCCCGACGGGGCGGCTATTTAAGGGCACCTGGAGTTCAGAGTAATCAGGACAGTTACTTGGAGCTGTCGACCCTGGCTTCCTCTGAGAGGTAAACACCCAGAAACCCATGCCCTGTTGGGAGTATGAGCCCCTGCTGTGTTGTGCATGTGTGTGCACGTGTTTATGCATGTGGGGGCATGCATGAACATAAACATGCATGTGCATGCTTTGGGTGTGTGTGCACAAGCATGCTGTGTGGGTGTGGGAGTAGATTGCATGAAAGGTCTGCACTGGGGGTGAGCTAGAGAGTGCACATGTGTGCACATGTGTGTGAGTATATATGCACTTGTGCATGTGTAGGGATATGTGTGTAAGGCGCTGGAAAGTCTTGCAAAGAGAGGGTGTGGCTTTAGTTTTGGAGAAAATTCCTGGGGACCGGACTGCATGGATGGAGTCCCCAAGCCTCGAATCAGCTGGAACAAGTAAGACACGTCTAATGGGGGAGCACACGACCTATGGCCTTGGGAACCCCCCAGCTGGTTGGGGTGGCAGAGTTGCAACCTCCAGGAGGTCTCGGCCTGACGGGTACCATGGAGGTCTCCTCAGTGTCCTCCACCTTGTGTATCACGTGGGGTTCTCATCGGGTCTGAGGCCCGCGTGTGCATGGAAACGTTCAGCAGAGCTGGGAAGGGTCAGGAGGTCCTGCGTGCGCCCATCTCTCGCGTGTTCTGTAGGTGACAAAGGCAGTCATCCTGGATTAGGGGCGCGTCGGCATGTTCCCTTGAAGATCCCTTCCTCCGGGGCTGCTGAGTGCGAGCCAGAGAGCGGGGGGCCAGGGCAGAAGCTGAGACCACCTGGGAGAGCAGTCTAGGCCAATTCGCCTGCACTTCTCCCACAGGGAACTGTGGACATGAAGACCCTTCTGTTGTTGGCCTTGACCATGGCCTTTGGTAAGAGCCAAACCTGACCTCTGGCCACAAGGGGGCAGCCCAGGATGCTTGGTGCTTACCCAGAGCCCCCGCTTTCCTTCCCGTTTGGGCAGGCCCTCCTTTCTCAGTGGGTGGGAGAGAGGCCACGGTGGGAGGGAGAGTAGCAGCGGCAAGGGGCAAAGAAGGAGGGCGCAGGGCCCCAGGCCCCATAGCCAGGTGGTTTCCTTCCAGGCCTGCTGCAGATGCAGACCCACGGGAGTCTGGTGGATTTCCATAAAATGATCTTTTTGGCGACAAGAAAGGAAGCTGTGTCCAGTTATTCCTTCTATGGTTGCCACTGCGGCGTGGGCGGCAAAGGATCCCCCAAGGATGCGACGGATCGGTGAGACCACGCCAGCCCCCGCTCCCTCCCCCCATTCGTGGCTCCTGCAGGCCCGGTGCCCATCATCACAGAATCCCAGGAGGTCCCCGCTGGGAAAGCAGCCAGCATGTGTTCGAAACTCTGCTGTAGTCTATGGCAAAGTCAGTGGGTCTCTGTCCAGGGTCAGGGGGGAGAGACCTCGGCACTAGGCTCAGCTGGAGCGGTGGGGAGCCAGCCCAACGACATATCCCCGTCACAGGTGCTGTGCCACACATGACTGCTGCTACGACCGTCTGCAGAAACGAGGCTGTGGCACCAAGTTTCTGGGCTACAAGTTTTCTTACCAGAAGGGCCGAATCATCTGCGGTAAGAGAGTCCTACAGCCTCGCCCCATCTCCTCCGTCTCTCTTACCGAGTGTCCGCTGTGCCGGGCACTGTGCTGGGCCCCAGAGATAGAGATACAAAGGGACAGTGTGGCCCTGCCTCAGGGAGCTCATAGGGGAGTGGGAAGACAAAACAATGAAAACACAAAATGGGAGACTCCAATAGGAAGTAAGCGAAAGGGTGCGGCCCTGAATCCAGGCTGAGGTTCAGAAAGGTTCCTGAAGGCAGGGCATCCAAGCTGAGTCTTCAAGGCTGTGCAGGCATCAGAGGAGAGGGCGTCTGGGGGGATTCCTACCGGAGGCCTCATTAGAGCCCAAAGGACACAGGGGGAACGAGGCTGAAGGAGAGGGAGTGGTGAGAAATAAGGCTGAAGGAATGGGAAGGGGCTAGATCAAGCCCAAGGTCATATTGTATTTAGATTTTGTCCTGGAGCAGTAGAGCACTCTTGAACAAAGGAGTGACATGATTGCATTTGAGAGGACTCATCCTGGCTATGGGATTGGTGGAGAGAACAATGGAAGGGGGCGGGGAGCAGTGAGAAGACCATTGCCATTGGACAGTATGTTACTGGTAGTCTTGATGGAAAGGGATGGAGAATGACATTAACATACAGGCAGAGTCAGCCGAGCTTGGTGATTGGCTGGCTGCATAGGGGCGGAGGGAGCTGGTGAATGGGTACACGTCTATGTGGCCAGAACAGGAGGCTGTCCTGGTGGGTGAGGGGAAGGGGAGTTCACAAAGAGTCTGTTTAAGAGGCTTCCAGCACGCCCCAGGGGATGTGAAGCAGGCAACTGAATATAGGAACATGCGGCTCCAGGGAGGGGTCTGGACAGGGGCCCCAGATTCAGGAGACATCCCCCTACTTGGTGTTTAAAGGCCCAGAAAGAAGACAGAGGAAGGGATAGTCAGGGAGGGAGGAGGAGAGCTGAGAGAGAAGGGCCGGAGTTAACTGCAGCCAATTTAACAGCAGCAGATCTCCGGAATAAGGGCTGACAGGCTCCTGGGACTTAGAGGCGGGAAGACCACTAAGGATCTCAGTTGGTGCTGTTGCCATGGAGCGTGAGGGCAAAGAGAGATTACAGTGGGCGGGGAGCGAGCAGAGAGTGAAGCCGAGGTGGCGGTAAGTATAGACAACGTTCTGGAGCAAGTTTGGCTTTGAAGGGGAGGAGAGAGCTGGGTGGTCCCTGAAAAGTTTTGCCCAGTGCCCTCAGACTGCAGATCCACAGAGGGGCTTTGGAGGAAGCATCACCTCTCACCCCACATCCTGAGCTCTTTAAGATCAGAAATTAGGTCTCCCAGCCCTGGCTGGCATAGTTCAGTGGATTGAGCGTGGGCTGCAAACCAAAACATCGCAGGTTCGATTCCCAGTCATGCCTGGGTTGTAGGCCACGGCCCCCAGCAACCACACATTGATGTTTCTCTCTTTCTCTCTCTCTCTCTCTCTCTCTCTCTCTCCCTCCCTTCCCTCTCTCTCTCTAAAAATAAATAAATAAAATCTTTAAAAAAAACGTACACTTAAAAAAAAAAGAAATTAGGTCTCCCTATCATGACTTCTCCATGGGGTCCTGTATTTTAGCAGGCTTCGGGGTGCAAGCAACAAGATGCCCAGTTAAAAGCAGACTGGATAATGGGGAAGTCTGGCTCCAACAAAACAGAGGCCTGGGAGAGGGCAGTGTGGGGGCTGGGACAGCTTCTCAACATCAGGGCCCCAGCCTTTCCCCACCTTCTGCTCCACTGTGTCACGGTGTGACGCCAGGACACAGGGTGCCACTCCAAGCACCTGGCCTTACCCTCGGACATCTCTCTTTTTGAGGGAATAAATCAATCCTTCCCACAGCCCCAGGAGCCTTCCCCTGGTGGCTCATTGGCCAGAACAAGGTCATGTGCCACCCAGAGACCAATCATTGAAAGGAAAAAGGGATGAGTGTGCCTGGCTTATACCAATCGCCACCCTTCCTAGGCCCCAGAGGCTGGGGCTTTGCACCTGGACGCATCTGTTGGCGAGAAGAAAGACATAATGGCTGTCAGGAAGGCCTTTAAGAGTCTCCCAGGGCTTGGGTGCTGTTGCATCCCCATCAGACTGGGTGCTAGCTTCCCAAGGACAGGAACTCTAGCTTCCCACCCGTCAGAAATCTGGGGCATAGGTGCTCGTCTCAGACCAGAAGCTTCTGGAGGATGGGGGCTGCGTCTTTTCCCCCAGGGTTCCCACGAGGAGCTACAAAATTAACAACCCCCCATCTGGTGTTTATTTTCTTGTGACTGCAGCAAAGCAGGACTCCTGCAGGAGCCAACTGTGCCGGTGCGATAAAGCAGCTGCCACATGTTTTGCGAAAGCCCGGAAAAGCTACAGCAGGAAGTACCAATACTACAGCAACAAGAAGTGCAGTGGGAAGTCCCCCAAGTGCTGAGGGCTGCCTCACCCTGGAAGCCCCCGCCGCTGAGGCCGGGTTCCCTCCTCTGCCTGCCACCCCTTCCGCACCCTAGCTAGTCCCCCAGCAACAAAGCGATGACAGAAACACCTCTCCCCCATCCTGGAGACAAGACAAGAGCCCTTTGGTCCCCAAATAGAAGACTTCCACCCAGAATGAGAAGCCCTGAGGCTGGCGTTCCTGGCACCTTGTCCCCCTCTTCCTCAGGGTGGCAGGAGATGTCCCCATTGCCCCTGCTCTCCAAGTCCTGCTGAGCAGTGGCAGCTACACTCCCAGGGGCTCTTGTGAATAAAGCAATTCATCAGCAGACTCTGTGTGTGTGTGTGTGTGTGTGTGTGTGTAAGCACCTGGCACACCATTTGTCAATAAAGGCCTTTCCCATCAGTGCTCTCATTTCATTTCACTCACCTGGTTCAACAAATACGTACAGGCTGGTACAAGACAATGTAGTGTTGAGGGTTAAAAATACAGACTCTGGAGTCAGACTGGCTGAGTCCAATTCCCCAACACCCCCTCCCCGAGCCTGTCTTCCCTCATCTCAATGGAGACAGCTTTGGTACCGGATGCTTGGGCTCGCTGGAGAATTAAAAGAGATACCAAATGGAAGGCTGTGGGTCAGGCGCAAGGGAAACCCAGCCACCCACGGCTCCTTCCCTGGGCAAGAGCAGCTCCTGCTGGCCTCCTGGGGGAAAACAGGACCATTGGTCTTGAGGTTTGGGTGCTCCAGGTCACATCTTCCACCCGGTATGTTCTCCTGTGTGGCCAGCCTGGGGAAGGTGGGTTCATGTAATGCTGGCCACCAGCTAGATCCTGGGGCACTGTCCCCTCACCTAGGGAGGTAGGCTTCCTGGGCTGTGACCCGGGCAGAGTCCTGCAGGGCCCATGCTCAAAAGGGCACCACACCTAGTTGAATGCTGTGCCCCAGTCACCTCAAAATTCATAATAAATAGGCTCCCGCTTTTTGTTTTGCTCTGGGACCCATTAGTTATGCAGCTGGTCCTACCTTCCCCTGGACGCTGCTGCCCCTCCTGTCCTCCAGGGAACCGCTGGGACCGGTTACTTCAATCTTCACCCTCAGGGCTGCTGGGTGTGGACCCCCACACATATGTGCTTGGGGACACGAGTGGGAGCTGGGCTTTAACCCGTGCACGGCCCTATCATCCACACTGACCCACAGGTGGCGCCTTTCTCTAATTCATCTTCCTAGAGGGGGACCTTTTCCTAATTCTGCATAAAAATGCTTCGTTTGCTAATGATAGCCCTGAGCATGTGCACGGTCCCTCGTAACAAGAGAAATGCAAATGAAAACTCCACTGAGATATCATTTTTATGTTATTAAAATAGGTATAAATCCCGAAGTGTGACAACCCGCTCGGCGGGCAAGGCTGGCTGCGTGGGGGAAGCAATTCGCTCCTCTGCAGCCAGTGGAAGGGCAAAACGCCCACAGAGGGCCAACCGGCCCATCTACCAAAATTATAAACGTGTTTATCCTCTGGCTCAGCGACCCCTCTTCTAGAAATTTACTCTACAAAGACACACAGGCGCACACACACGCACGGGCCCATGCACAGTGATTCACGAGGATTTTTTTATTGCTACATTATTCTGAATTGAATAGGAAATAACCCAAGTGTCCATGTAAAGCAGGCTTGCTCAGTAAATGGTGATACAACCTCAAAATGGAAAGCACCTGTCTAACGAGGGAAGCTTTCTCTATTGCAGGATAATAAGGCTGCAGCATGGCAGCAAGCGACAGGAGCAAGGTGAAGGGCAGTATGAACGGTGCGCTCCATTTACCGTAGGGAAGGGTATTCGCTGATGTTACGAGAAACCTTGAAGAACACACAAGAAGCTAATGGACGTGGTTACCTGCAGGGAGCAGCACTAGGGTGGGCACGAGCATCGCAAGCACATTCCTCTCCCTAGACAGACACTAAGTGCCGGAGACAATAGAATGTAGTCCCGGGACTGGCAGGCTATGGCCATTGGCCAGACCCACTTGCTGCCTGGTTTTGTACAGCTTACAAGCTGTACAAGAATGTTTTTTATGCCCTGGCTGGCGTGGCTCAGTGGATTGAGCACCAGCCTGTGAAGCAAAAGGTTGCTGGTTTGATTCCTGGTCAGGGCACATGTCTGGGTTATGGACCAGGTCCCCAGTGGGGGTGCATGAGAGGCAACCACACATTGATGTTTTTCTCCCTCTCTTTCTCTCTCCCTTCCCCTCTGTCTAAAAATAAATAAATAAATAAATAATTTTAATATATTTTATTGATTATGCTATTACAGTTGTCCCCATTTCCCCCCTTCACTCCCCTCCATCCTGCATACCCGCTCCCACCCATATCCCCCCCTTTAGTTCATGTCCATGTGTCATAGTTCTTTAGCTTCTACATTTCCCATACTATTCTTGCCCTCCCCCTGTCTATTTTCTCCCTACCATCTATGCTACTTATTCTCTGTACCTTTTCCCACTCTCTCCTCCTCCCACTCCCCTGTTGCTAACCCTCCATGTGTTCTCCATTTCTGTGGTTCTGTTCCTGTTCTAGTTGTTTGCTTAGTTTGCTTTTGTTTTAGATGTGGTTGTTAATAACTCTGAGTTTGCTTTCTTTTTACTCTTCATATTTTTTATCTTCTTTTTCTTAGATAAGTCCCTTTAACATTTCATAAAATAAAGGCTTGGTGATGATGAACTCCTTTAACTTGACCTTATCTGGGAAGCACTTTATCTACCCTTCCATTCTAAATGAAAGCTTTACTGGATAAAGCAATCTTAGATGTAGGTCCTTGCCTTTCATGACCTGGAATACTTCTTTCCAGCTCCTTCTTGCCTGTAAGGTCTCTTTTGAGAAATCAGCTGACAGTTTGATGAGAAATCCTTTGGAGGTGACTGTCCCCTTATCTCTTGCTGCTTCTAGAATTCTCTCTTTCATTTTAATCTTGGGTAATGTAATTATGATGTGCCTTGGTGTGTTCCTCCTTGGGTCCAACTTCTTTGGGACTCTCTGAGCCTCCTGGACTTCCTGGTAGTCTATTTCCTTTGCCAGAATGGGGAAGTTCTCCTTTATTATGTGTTCAAATAAGCTTTCCACTTGCTGCTCTTCCTCTTCTCCTTCTGGTACCCCTATAACTCAGATGTTGGAACGTTTTCAGATGTCCTGGAAGTTCCTAAGCCTCTCCTCATTTTTTTTGAATTCTTGTTTCTTCATCCTTTTCTGTTTGGTTGTTTCTTTCTTCCTTCTGGTCCACACCATTGATTTGAGTCCGGGTTTCCTTCCCATCACTGTTGGTTCCCTGTACATTTCCCTTTATTTCACTTAGCATAGCCTTCATTTTTTCACCTAATTTGCTACCAAATTCAACCATTTCTGTGAGCATCCTGATCACCAGTGTTTTGAACTGTGCATCTGATAGGTTGGCTATCTCTTCATTGCTTAGTTGTATTTTTTCTGAAGCTTTGATCTGTTCTTCAGTTTGGGCCTTTTTTTTATCTTGATGGCACCTGTTTCATAGTGAGGGGCGGAGCCTTAGGTGTTCATCAGGGTAGGGCAACCCACATCTCTGGGTTGTGACGCTGTATGTGGGGAGGGGTCTGAGAAGGAACAATGCACTTGCTCTGCTCTCTGCCAGATTTCAGTCACTTCCCCTGCTTCCCACAAGCAAAGTGGGCCCTTCTGCTGCTGATTCCTGGTGGGTGGGCTTGTGTACATTCTAGGACGCTGTGGGTATCTCCCAGTACCTCAGCCCCCACAGGTGTTTTCAATCGGTGTTTTGAGGCTCTATTTCCCAGCGCTGGGACCCTGGGTTGCACGATCTATCTCACCCCCAGTTTCTCCTGGTTTATCTGTGCACAAATGTGTGACCACCCAGGTTTGCCAGGTGCCTTGCAAGCCTTGGCCCTCCACAATCGCTGCCTTGCTGGGTCCACCCACTGTCACCCTGCACCCAGGGTCTGCTAGCCACTGCTTTGCCTGGACCCCTCTCCACCAGGCTGTCCAACTCAACCCCTCCTACCAGTCTGGATGAATGTGTCTACTTTAACTCGTTGGTTGTCTGACTTCCATACAGTTCAATTTTCTATCTGTTCTTGTTGTTTTTTTGTTTCTAAATTTTTGTTGTCCTTAATTTTGGTTGTGCAAGGAGGCACAGTGTGCCCACCTACGCCTCCATCTTGGCCGGAAGTCTCGCTAATAAAATCTTTAAAAAAAAAAAAAAGAACGGTTTTTACATTCTTAAGTGGTTGAAAAAAATCCAAAGGAGGATAATATTTGTCACACATTAAAAATGATATAAAATTTACATTTTAGTGGCAATAACTAAAGTTTGATTGTAACACAGGCATAATCTTTGGTTTGCGTACTGTCTGTGAGCACATCACACGCCAGGACAGCAGAACTGAATAGTTAAAACCCAGAACGTCTGTCTCCTTATAGGAAGAGTGGGATGATCCCTGGTCTAATCAGCTCTTTTTCAAACTATCCCTGGTCTTTGGTCTGTCTCAGCTTCCTACTTTTGCAAAATAAAAGACATAGCAAATATGAATCCAAGTGTTTTGCTATTCAGTTTGATGAACATAAAATCACTCTGTCAAGTTGCTTTGAAATTTCTAAACACTCACTTTCAGTCTCTGTGTGCATCTCATGGTGGTTGGGAACCCTGCGCTGGCCCCTGGGCCTCTCCGTGGGAGGCACTGCTCCAACCTGTACTGAGGACAAACAAATACCCTTTAAAATTTTTTTAATTATATTTTATTGATTATGCTATTACAGTTGTCCCTATTTTCCTCCTTAGCCCCCACACCCAACGTCCCCCACTCCCTCAGATAACCCCTCCACCATTGTTCATGTCCATGGGTCATGTGTATACGTTCTTTGGCTACTCCATTTCCTATACTGTACTGTACAGCCCCATGCCTATTC
Source organism: Phyllostomus discolor (assembly GCF_004126475.2). Taxonomy (NCBI): domain Eukaryota; kingdom Metazoa; phylum Chordata; class Mammalia; order Chiroptera; family Phyllostomidae; genus Phyllostomus; species Phyllostomus discolor. Next base: position 11,946,909 of record NC_040907.2, on the reverse strand, counting down.
TTTAACTACCTATTTGTACTTCTTAACCCCCTCACCTCTTCACCTGTGCCCCCACACTCCCCTCCCATCGGGCAACCACAAAACGCTCTCTGTATTCATAATACTGTCTCTGTTCTTCTTGTTCACTTTGTTTTTTAGATTCAATGGTTGATAGATATGTGTTTATTGCCATTTTATTTGTTCATAGTTTTGATCATTTTTTTCTTAAATAAGTCCCTTTAACATTTTATATCATAATGGTTTGGTGATGATGAACTCCTTCAGTTTTTTTTTCTCATCTGGGAAGCTCTTTATCTGCCTTTCAATTCTAAATAATGGTTTTGCTGGTGGAGCAATCTTAGCTGTAGGTCCCTGCTTTTCATGACTTTGAATATTTCTTGCCAATTTTTTTGCCTGCAAAGTTTCTTTTGAGAAATCAGCTGACAGTTTTATGGGAACTCCCCTATAGATAACAAACTGCTTTTCTCTTGTTGCTTTTAAGATTCTTTTTATGTTTCACCTTTGGCATTTTAATTATAATGTATGTTGGTGGGGGCCTGTTTGTGTCCATCTTGTTTGGGACTCCCTGTGCTTCCTGGAATTGCATGTCTATTTCCTTCGCCAAATTAAGTAATTTTTTTTTCATTTTTTTAAAATAGATTTCCAATTTCTTACTCTTTCTTTTTTCTTCCTGGCATCTCTATGGTGCAAATGTCAGTATGCTTGAAGTTGTCCCAAAGGCTCCTAACACTATACTTCTAACACTATACTCAGTTCGGGGGATTCTTTCTTCTTCTTCTTGTTCCAATTGGTTGTTTTTGCTTCCTTATGTTCTAAATCATTGATTTGATTCTAGGCTTCATCCACTATACCATTGTTTCCCTGTAAATTGTTCTTTATTTCAATTAGTATATACCTTCATTTCTGTTTGGGTCTTTTTTATGCTATTGAAGTCCTCACTAAGTTCCTTGAGAATCCTTATAACCAGTGTTTTGAACTCTGCATCTGACAGATTGTTTATCTCCATTTTGTTTAGTTTTTTTTTCCTGGAGTTTTGATCTGTTCTTTCCTTTGGGCCATGTTTCTTTGTCTCCTCATTTTGTCAATTTCCCTGGGTTTGTTTTTATGTATTAGGTAGAGCTGCTATGACTCCCTGTCTTGGTAGCATGGCCTAATGTAGTAGTTGTCCTGTAGGGTCTGGTGGCACCCAAGCTGGACACTAAAAGTGCGCCCTCCCTGTGGGCTGAGTACATCCTCCTTTTGTAGTTGAGCCTTGATTGCTGTTGGCAGGTCAATGGGAGGGATTTTCCCAGACCAGTCAGCTGCAAGGACTGGCTGTGACCACTGACCACCAACCTCCACCCTCTTTGGAGGATCAGCTGTGCAAGGGCGGGGTGGTGGTATTACAACATGGTCTGCAGCTGTGCACCAGGTGCAGGCTCTGGGCTTCCTGGGTGGTGCAGTCTGAGGTCAGCCATCACCTGTGTTATGCTGGGGGCCACCCTGCATGAACTACAAAGCAATCTGAGATAGCTGCTGCTTGTGCTGGGCTTGGAGATTCCTAGGCAAAGCCAAACCATGATCCAAGGCTGGCTGCTGCTAGGGCTGGGCCTGTGGCCACTTAGCTAGAGGGGCTGGGGACTCACTTAGGCTGGTTATTGCTATTTGAGGGGGTTTAGGAAGATATGAAGCATGAGCTAAGACAAGCCATTTATATGGGAAAACCGCTACTATTAGTTTGGGTGGGCCCATAAATTGGGTGGGGCAGAGCCTCAGAGAATCTTCAGGGTGGGGCTAGCCAGGTGAGACAGGTTGATGGACTCTCAGATGTAACACTGACAGGCTGGCTCTGTTGCTCTGTCAGGGGGAGGTTCAGAAAAGGAACAGTGGCCTCTGTCCCTCTTTCTGTCTGGGAGAAAGGGGACCCCAGCTCTCACCCTGATGCCAAACACTTCAGTTCCTCCCCGTATGCCACCTGGTGCCTTTCCAGCTGCAATCCCTGTGCTGGAGCCCAGAGGGAGGGAGTCTGAGTAAGCCTGTGTCTGCACCCTTTAACAGGAGCTGCTTGGGAATCCAGTGGTTTCTACCACCAGCTCAATCTCCACTAGTTTTCACAGTCAGAAGTTATGGTGGCTTATCTTCCTGGCACTAGGAATCCTGGGCTGGGGGGCCTGGTGTGGAGTTGGGACCCCTCACTCCCAAGATATCCCTCCCGAATTTCGATCCACCACATGTGGGTCTAGGGCCAGCCTGTTCTGATTCTCCATGTTTCCGCATCTCCACCCCTCCAGTCTGGATAGATGAGGTTTCTTTAGTTCTGTAGTTGTCAGACTTCCACTCAACTCTATTTCTGATGGTTCTGGAAGATGGTTGTTCTATAGTTTAGTTGGAATTTTGATGAGGTTATGTGAGGAGGTGGTCCGTGTTTCCCTACACCTCCGTCTTGACTGGAAGTCACAAATACCCTTAACAATTTCATAATTAACAATAAGTGTCCTTTGACTTATAGTAAGTATCATTTATTACCATCAGGTACAGTCTAGTTTCCTTTGCACTACCTTTCAGGATGCACTGGAGTGAGGGTCGAACCATATTACTCCTCCATAATTACTTTTCAGTCCAAACAGAGGCTCTGAAATGCCCTTTGGGGAAAAAAAAGCTGTAATTAAATGCTTGCCAGGCATGTTCTTTCCTTCTGCCTGGATCCAGGGGAAGGGAATGAGGGCAACGGCTTGTTTGCTTGGTTGCCTCCCTCCCTGCACAGGACAGTCTGCACTTCGCAACCGAGGATTCTTCCAAGAATTTCTTCAATGTGAGCCTTTGTGTGCAACAGTTTGGAGGCCTCCTGTTCCTAAGAGCATTCCTTTTACAGCCTCACGTTGAATAACAGTTTGAAAGGACATGATATTCTAGGATTAAGTGTTTTCTACACCTTAGAGATACCCCTTTGTTGTCTTCTCCCATCCAGTCCTGCTGATGAGGAGGCTTACATTAACCACTCCTGATCACAGGCTGGTTTCCTGCGTTCCCTCAGAAGCCCTCAGAATTTTCCTCGTTGTCTTGGTGTTTGTGACTTTCACTGCAGCCCCTCTCATTGTCAGTGTTTCTTTACCTGCCCTGTGTGCATTCTTAGGTCCTTTCACCTTTCTTCAAACATAGGGATTGAATATTTGTTATTCTTTGAATGGTCCCTTCCATTTTTCCTCTCCCCTCCCAGGACCTCCAGTATCTGGAAGTTGGCACGTTTCTCCTCTGTATCTCTTGCATCTTGTTTGCTATTGCCTCTTTATATTTATATTTCTCAATTTAAGCTTCTAGCCCCCGTGTCATTCATCAGCTGGCTATCCCATTGCAATGACTCTATTCCTCATAACTAACATGTACACTGAGGGGTTGTGTTAATGATTTTTTTCCTTGGTGTATAGTGCTCGTATCTTGCCTTATCTACAAATGTGCATGTTTAATGTGCCCATTTAATCTTCTTGTTCATCCGTCCTGACGACTCTGTTTCACAATGTACACGTTGTGAGCTACATCTCCTCTCCTGTAGTGGGTGTAGGTCTGCGTCTGCAGGTGCATTTGCAGAGAGGGGAGAGGATGTGTCCTGGGTTTGACGATTGCTGTTTGCTGCCACTACAGGCAGGTGCTCTGGTCAGGATTTCATCATGCAACACCTGGGAAGCAGCCGCACTGGCAAGAAGCCACATCCTGAGGCTGAAAGCAGCCATCCCTTGAATTTTAGGGTGCGGCGGAGGAGGAAGTCATGAAGGACAGAAGAAGGAATGAAGGCCCGAGGGTAGCCTGAGTGGCCTGCATTGTCTTTAACAATGCCTCCACCTGCAGGGTCTCTGGGCAGCCCTACTGTGACATCCTGTACTTGAGTGTCTCAGCTCTGGCTTCCAGGGCAGGGAGGCCAAGAGAGAGGGAGAAGAGAATGTGAGAAGCTTTCCCCGATCTCGCCAGCCCTTGCCCTGCACAGCCCCCCCTTCTCCCTGACACTCACACCAGCAGTCGAGAGCAGCTTCATTTTCCCTGGCAGGACTCCGTATGGGTCCTTTTGTTAGTTCTCCAAATCCAAGCCTCCCTCTCAGGGAATTTTTATCCGATTGTTATGTGTCGTCTTCCCTGATTTGTTTTGACAAAGGCAGCCCACAGCCTACGCCGGTTTGTAAAAGGGAAATTATACAGGGGTGGGCAAAAGTACGTTTACACTTGTGAGTACACAAAACACCGAGTTTATTCTTATACTACTATTTATTCATTACTGTGCGATGTTTTTCTATGAACAACCGGAAACCTATTTTTGCCCACGCCTGCCGAGTGCCATTATCTTGTGTATAATTTAGAAGCACAATTGCCTAGACACGAAATATTTCTCAGCGAACCATGTACCTAAATAAACAGATGAAGGGTGAACTGGCAGTGTAGAGGGAGGGGAAAGGAAAAAAATGAAGTAAGTGAAATAAAACCAGAGTCTTGCACAACCCGTGACAACCGTGTGTTATGAACAGGGACTGTGGCACAATCGGCTAAGCAAGCAGCCGATTACACGGGCGCTTACCCTGTGACTCAGCACCCCCGCGTGTGGAAACGTACCCTATAAATGGGTGCACACACGTGCGCACGCACGTGCACACACACAACAGCGAATGAGCAGTGTGGGATGGACAGACTGAGAATTCAGACCCAGCATTGTCTGGATCCAAAGCCCACTTGTCTCCACAGCCCGTGACGCTGGAAAGCTTGACTGAGGTGTCCGTGTGAATCCAGAAACGCCCAGAGATTGCTCTCTCTGGGCTACAGTAAACAGAGATCATACATGTTCTAAAAGTCATTTCTATTTTGCTTTTGTCCTCAGTCCGAGGATGGAGTTAAACCAACGCATCCTGCCCGATCGTGAGTAGAGGAAGGTCAGGTTTATGCTGAGCGGCGGACAGGGGAACATCTGAGCCTAAAAGTCTTCTGTGCGTGATGGAATGGGATATTAACTAATTAACAAAATGAGTGCATGGTGGACTGGGAGCTCCTGGAGGATGGAAACCTGCACCTGGTTCATGGCTAGCCCGGGGCCTGGCTGGGAGGCAGCAAACACTGAGCGTCTAGGACACGGGAGAGGCAGCAAGAATCTGGGGAGACGCATGAACACTCGACTCCTTGGACCACTCACATCAGGTACACACCCTCAGCAATGCCCAGCGTCCACACTGCAGCGTGGGCCTCTGTTAGCTACGTGACAGACAAGAAGATGCCCGCCCTGCCACACCGAGAGGGAGGGACAAGGCCGATGGGTCCCAGAGCCTTCTTCGAGATCCAGTCCAGACGTCCTAAAAGACTTCAGTCAAGAAGACAAGTGAAACGGTCCCTGCAGTTTCTCTGCCGCTGCCGTGTTCTTAAGTGATGTTCAGTCATCCCCTCCCTCCCTCCCGCACCCATGTCTGATCGCCTTCATTCTCAGCCAGTGCCTGGGTTGCTTTCTTGCTCATGTGGCATATGTCACCTTCACTCAAGAGGGTAAACCTGGGCAAGTGACCTACACAGGTCACAGGTCACTCTGGAGGTGACTCAGAGCCATTTGGACAAGGAGATTACAAAGTCCAGGCACCCAGATCAGGGTCTAGAAGGGGACCCCGGACTCCGGGCAGGCACCTCCCTTGGCCTGCAGGGTCCTCCCACCCCAGGGCAGGACCCTGGAGAACCAGATCTAAGGATGGTACCACTATTCATCTTAGCTCAAGAAACTCTGAGAAAGGACTCTTGGAGAAAAGGATTTCTCCCAAAGAAAAGGCTCTTTCAGGAGAGACTAAATTTTTACGGAGGGGAAAACAGCCTTTTTGCTAATCACCTTCCCGCAAGCTCATCTTTGCTTCGATTTCCAGTGTTTTTATTCGACTAGCAAAGTGATGAGGCTTCTACTGGCCTCTGAAGACCTTGAAAATCAGATCCAGACCCTCTGAGCGCCTCACACGCAGTTCAAACCTCACCCAGGAGACTCTTCAAGGGCAAAGTCACTGACGAGTTCCGTTCCCTAAGGCAAACAAATCACATGGACCACTTCCTGCCATGAAAGAGCCGGCTGGCTGGCCAAGGGACTTCCCCACTTCTCAACTGGGCCGTGGCCCGAGAGTCATTTCCTTCCCAGTGACAGCGTGAGGCTCTCCGGAGCCAGGACAGTGACAAGGACAAAGACAGTGGGTCTCAACAGCTCCGCACTCACTTTCTGTGGCAGGTCCCAGGCCAAGCACTTTCAATGCATTTTCTCATTCAGTTCTCCTCGCAGTTCCAGGAGGGAGATGATACTGTTTTCCCCATTTTCCATTCATTCATTTCACGGGACATTTATTGAACACTTTGAATGTCCTGGGCCCAGAACCAGCAAATACATGCCCTGCCCCCCCCCTTGGCACTTACAAGCCACTGGGAGGAGACAGATGCAGCCAGTAAACACATTAGGATGGGTGAGAGTAGGAGAGGGTCGGGGGAGGCAGGGCATGTACTTGAGAGTGCGCCCAGGAAAGCTGCTGCATTCGAAGTGGTGTGGAGGAGTGAGCCCTGAGGGGATCCAGGGAAAATCACTCGGAATGGCTAAGGCGAGGGCACGGAGGCAGGACCGAGCTCGGCACGTTGGAAGGCAGAAAGGAGGAGAGCGTGGTGTGCAACAAAAACAGAAAGAGCCAAAAGAAAGTGCAGTTAGCAGGCAGCAGAGGAGAAGAAATGAAACCTGCTCGATCTTCTCTATGTGTGAAAACTCTTCTCAGGCAGATTGGCAATAAGAAAGAAAGAAAAGTCCTAGGTATCTGGAATAAGATATGGAAAGACATGTACAGCTATGTGGAGGCTTTGGAAAATAATAATAATAATAAGAAGAAGAAGAAGAAGAAGAAGAAAGAGAAGGAGGAGAAAGAGGAAGAGGAAGAAGAGGAGGAGAAGGAGACGAAGGAGAAGAAGGAGGAGGAGGAGGAAAAATAAGAATGAGAAGAAGCTTGTGTTTCTGGATCAAACCATACCTGAAAGCCTTTAGACTTATTTTTTTCTTTTGCATAAGTCAATCGATTTCTTTTCTTTTTTTAAACTAGTTTGAGTTGTATTTTCTTTTATTTGCATGAAAACATCCTAAATGATTTGCATAGGTTCTTCTGTTTAGTATTTTTCAAGTTCCCCAATAAAATAGCTACATTAATTCTACGACATACATGAGAAAAAGAAAATGAAAAAGGTCAAATGATTAATACAAATTCTTAGTTAATTGCAGTTGGGATTCCAACACGGGACTCTAAAAACTGAGCACCTAATGCCTGGGATACATCATCTCTGTGAAACCATGGCAACAGGTCTTCTGCTGAGCCTGAATCTCAGAATCTTCCTACACCCCCAACCACTTACATGGAAGGGCGGGAAACCAGGAAGTCTGCCACCGGCCAGGAAGAGAGAAGAGAGCATCACTCTCAAGCACTTAACCTTTTTATTTTCAACCTTGGAGTTTTGATTGGCAAAAATGGTACAATAAACTCCTCTGTATTCCTCATCCAACCTCTACATTTATCAACATTCTGCCTTCTTTTATCATCTGTATCTCCTCCTCCCACTCTGCACTTCCACTCACCTGTCATTATCATTAGGATTATTTATGGTTCTCTCTTAGAGGCAAAGTATACTTATGTTGAAATGCGCAAATCTCAGCTGAACGACTTTGACAAATGGATACACCCACACACCCCGCATTCCATCACAGCATAGAACATCTCTGTCTCCCGGGAAGCTCCTTCTGACTCCATGGAAACTGCACTCACCGGGGCCCCCACCCGCCTCCAGGTCTCTAACTTCAGCCATTGCCCCACTGGGGCGGTCTGCTAACATTGTTCTCCAACATCAGATCACCACCTCCTGCTTCTTGGTATCCCTTGCCTGTTGACTTCCACGACACCCTCTCTCTTGTTTTATTCCCATTGTCTGAATTGTTTTTCTCTGCTCCTCTTGTGAGCCCTTAAACACCAAATGGGTGGATTTCTTTCAACTCTCAGTGATAACTCCAGTCTAGGTCCCCAGCTCAGACCCTCCCCTGAGCTGCCGGTGCACACCTCCAGGTAGGTGTCCCTGGACATCTCCCCAGGGGGTGTGCCATGAGCGCCTTGTATTCAACATGTCCCAATCTGGACGCCTCTTCTTCCCACAGCTCCATCTAAGACTTCCTCCCGTGGTCCTTATCTCAGCCAGAAGTGCCACCGAGCACCCAAGCACCCAAGCTGAAAACGAGCTCATCACCCTGGCAAGCCCTCTCACTCTCCTGCACATCCAGTCAGTCACGGGTGCTGCTGGCTCCACCTGCTCGGTACCTGCCAGGCCCAGCCCCTTCCGTTCCAGTCATCATTGCTTTACCCTTCCCCCCCCCCCACCTTTGTCTCTCCCTTAGTTGTCTTCAGCAGCTTCTTAATCCCTTCACTTCCTCTAAGCATCCTCCTACTTCCAGACTTACTTCCAGGCCAACCCTTGCTTAAAACCCTTTAGAGATTTCCCAGCACCCCAAGGATGAAAGCTAACCCTCTTCCTGGGACATCCAAAGTCTATGGCTTGGGCTTCTCTCTCTTTTTTAAGGCTTTATTTATTTGTTTGTTTATTTTTAGAGAGCAGGGAAGAGAGGGAGCAAAAGAGGAAGAGAAACACACGCCCCCACCTGGGGACCCAGTCCACAACCCAGGCACTGTGCCTGGACTGGGAATCGAACCAGCAACCTTTCAGTGTGAGGGCCAGCACTTAATCCACTGAGCTACACCAACCGGGGCAACTTGGCCCTGTCTTTAGCTCCAAGTCCAACCATGTACCCTCTGCCTTATGCTCATCGCTCCAGCCAAGAGGCTTAGTTTATCCTAACCTCCTTGCCTTTGCCCATGCTGTCACCGCTGCCTGGAAATCCCAAGCCTCCTCTTCTTCCCCTTGGTTGCTCCTATTCGCCCTGTGGACTCAGTTCTCAGGACCCACCTGCTACTCCTAAGAGCCTTCCTAGATGTCCACAAACAGGGTTTGAAGATCCTCTCCCTTCTCCCACAGAATCATGGGTTTTTTTCCCACGTTCCCTCAGAACATGGTAATTTATCTTCGGTGAGTGTAGAACCCAGCACTAGCTGGGGTTCCTCAAGGACACAGGCTGTGTTTAGTTTACCTCCTTCCACCCAAGAGTGAGCAGAAGATCAAGTATGTAGTAGGGGCTTGGCTGGAGTGAACCAAGTAAATGAAGGGGTTGGATGGACTATCTCTTGCCACATACGCCCGAGCTTGAATTGTAACAAAAGTGGTGTTTCGGGATCAGGGGCTGGCACCCACTAGCTTCCAGGTGGCCATGGCAATGGTCATGCTTGAAATAGCACCTATGGGAAGAGCTCCAGTTACTACTGCATTCTTGGGGCCAACCCTGGCTCCCCATGGCTCTTGCCAGCGCCTGTCCCAGCCCACCCAATCCTGCCACAGAGCCAGTCCTCTTGGAATAGCCCATACTATAAAACAAATACCTGACAGTTAATTAAAATTGAGGCACTTTCCAAAGTTATTTATGGGCTCTTTCTGTAAGCATCAGGGGACTCCCTCCTAAAATAGATAGTGACCAGAGGTAGGCAATTAACCAAAGCTGTTTTATGGGCTCTTTCTTTGGGCCCTGGGACCCTCTACCACATTCAGGCCTGGGGATGAAAGCACAGTTTCAAGGCTTTCTTTCTTGTTAATACAGTGCTTCTTGTGATATTGAAACACCTGGCAAGATTATCAGAACAGGCTTAGGACTGCTGAGGTAGCATGTGAGACTTGTCTCCTTCCTCCTCCCTGCCTCAGTTTACTATGTATTCTACCTCATTGGTAAAAGGTGTTTCCTGGCAACCAGAGTGCTAAATGCTGGCCAGTGACAGTATTGCAGTCTCAGAGTTCTTTCTATGCTGTCTCCTGCTTCAATACCACCACAGCTCAGTAAAACTTTCTACAGGGTAGACACATTCTCTATCTGCACTGTCCAGTATGGTAGCCGCTAGCCACATGTGGCTCTCTGGATCACGAGAAATGTTGCAAATCTTTCAACAGAATGTTTCCGAAAAGCAGAGAGCAAATCATGCAAAAAGAGAACACGGCGGCCCTACCTGGAAAGAGGGGCCTTTGTCCTCCCTCTGATGGGGGACTCGAGAATTAGAAAATTTTAGCTTAGGTAATAGGTAATAAGCTTAGTAATCAATGCACATAAAAAGCTATTGTTCCAAGAACGGAAGGCATGCCCCACCCTGACTCTCGGAGGCCACAAGCAGCTCCACCTCTGTGCCTCAGGAGGACTCAAGCAGTCCGAGGTGGCGTCTGAGCCATTGTCCTCCAGGGTGAGACGCCCACCGCCCAGGACACCAATGAAAGAACGCTGCAGCTTTTACCTGATGGACTTTTTCCCCCGAATTCCAAACCCCTCTCCTACACTTTCTTCTTATAAAAGGGGTCGGTTTAAAATGGAATTTAAGATGGTCTATTAGGGTACATGACCCGTCATCTTCTCAGATCACCAGGCATCTGAATAGAGCACCCATAAAGATTCAGTCCCTGTCTCTGTGAACTGGGTCTGGCAGGCAACAGGCAGCACGAGCACCGGCTTTTCCGGTTTCCCCTCCTCCAACTCTCCTCTCCTTTGATCCACACCCTTCTGGCTTCTCTCTGACCTCACTGGGCTGCTTCTTCTCCATCTCCATTATAGGCCTCTTCCTTTACTTGACCAGAGCTCACCTGGGATGGTTCCTGGGCCCTCTTCCAAAGTGGACTGTGGATGCAAGGGCTGGTACTCAAACAGCCATATTGAACCATGAGGTAGTACACTTAGAAAAGCAGAACAGCCAGGTAGAGGACACCCAGTCCTTGATAGTTATGGACTCATTTCCACACTCAAGGCTGCCTACTCCCAGACGTCTTTTCTGTGAGAGAGAAAAAAACTTCCACCCTGTTGAAGTCACCATCACTTTGGGTTTATATCACTCCCAGTTGGTGAACCTAATCCTAGCATCCCACCCCAAACCCAAAGCTGAAAATCCACTCCACGTTGTTTCCCATGTCACGTTCAGCCTCATGGTCCAGGACAGCCTATTAGAGGTTCTACAGTGAGTTCAAATGACATCAGAATGATACTCTAATAACAAATTCCACGAATAAAGTGCCCTCATTTGCATAGGAATCCTCTCTCTTTAAATTCCCAGGGAGAAAGCATCATTGTCCTTTGGTATCTGAGAGGGATTGGTTCCAGGAACCCCCGAGGACACCCAAATCCGTATAAAATGACCTACTTGCATGTAACCTACACACATCCTCCCTGTACTTTAAATAATCTCTAGATCACTTGTAATACCTATGTGATACTCCGATGTGAAGGCTAGATAAGTAATTGTTATACTGTATTGTCTAGGGAACAATGACCAAAAAAAAAAGTCTGTACATGTTCAGTACAGATGCAACCATTGTAAGCTTAAGTACATGGCACATGTCAGCAATTATGCAACTTTTTCCCAAATATTTTTGATCCATAGTTGGTTGAATACAGAGGGCTGACTGTAAGGTTTGGAAATTATCCCAATTCATTTATACTAAAATGCGCAGTTTTTACCCTCTTATTTTGATGCATCCAGATTTAACGTTATCCAGATGCATCTTGAAATCAGTGTCATTTTATAATGACTGGACTGGTGCCATCCTTGACGTAGGAGTATAAAAGCTCCCTTTGGCCTCTTCAAAGAAGATCACAGAAGAACCAGCATCAAGGCGTATTAGATTAAAGAGAATACGGTTTTACTTTGCAAGCTAAAATCTCAGGGAATTACAGTTCAAAACGGATCCTCCTCAATTCTTCACTGGCTCAGCCTCCGCTAAAAGGATCCAAGACCTCATTTTTCCTTTTATGTTTCTACGTAGTCCCCAAATATCTCAGCCTTTCTCCTAAGGCGGCAGTTCTCCAACCCAAGTCAGCACCAGAATTACCTGGCAGGCTTGTAAAAATGAGTTCTGGTGTCACACTCTAACCGAGCCAAGCCAGGCCTGTCCGTGGGTCACCTTGATACACGACCCAACAATTAGTGCTGAAGGAAACAGGTTTTTATTTGCAGGATTCCAACCTCAGAGGGGCTTGGTGCGCTCCTGCTCAGAGCCCTGTTCTCCCAGGAGACCCAGCACTCCGCTTGCTCCCCACCAGGCTCCAGGCCAAAAGCACGCCCGACGTTCCCCGTGTCCTCATCTGTTCTTCAGCCGGCTGTGCAGACAGGTCTCCCTCCCCTCTGGAAGGCACACGCATGGAGTTCAGCGTCGCCATCCTCTCACAGCAGCACTCTCCCTCAGGATCTGGGGTACATCGTCCTCAGCCTCCGTGCAGTGGCTCAAGAAACACGTGCTGTGTCACACCGGGTCACTGTGGAGTCAGGGGAAACACATGTCCCAACAGAGTGGCTTCTCCATACGTCCTTCGGAGAAGCAGAAACCCACATTTCTCCTGGTCACAGTTCAGTCCCAAAGCCCCTCCCGCGCATCTGGGCTCAGTTCACCAGGTTCCCGCACGGATCCGTCAGCTCTCTCCTTGCACCATTTCCTCAGCCCATGTGGCTGCCTGCCTTCCTCATCGCCCCAGGCCACACGGCGGAGTCCTGACTCCCCGCCGGCCGGCTGGCCAGCATAACTCCTGCCTTCCCCAGCAGCCCTCCCGGAGGGCCGCTTCACTGCAGACTGCAGAGCTGCTCCTTTGCTACTCATTTGTCTCAGACCTCACTGCCGAACCCCCCACTTCACGGCTCCCTCTCATGCCTGCCTGCCTTCTCTCTCAGCCCGCCCTTATCTTGAAACACTTGGTCTGGAACTTCCTACAGGACCTCCTCTCCAGCCCCTCCTACAATGTGCTACTTCTGCCAGTTCCCCCATGTCTCTTATCTTCTTTTGGCTGCCATCTTTAGTCAGGGCTAGTGTCTCCCAGGACACAGGGGCATCTGGCTCCTGCCTCTCACTCGGGTGCTGTGTAAGCTCCCCTATGGGCTATGTCACGAGTCCCAAAGTCACATACACATTTTTGCCTGGAGCAGAAGTCAGACATGGTAATCAGCTTGCCATTGTTATAAAAAGTATCTTAACGTCCGTATCATCCGCTCTCCCTTCCTCCAACCATGGGCTGTGGGGAATTTCTCCTACATTCTGGGGACCCTGGCTCTGCACCCCATTACACTACCCCTAGAGTTTCTGGTTCAAACTGTCTGGGGTGGAGCCGGAGCATTTGCCACTATTCTAAGGAAACCGCTCCCTGAATCAACCTGCCTGTCTTCCTTTCTTTTGTTTTCCTTCTTGAATGGTTCTTGTTCAGATTAAAAACAAAAAGAAAAACAAACAAAAACCTTCTCCAGTTACCCTGGCTCCTGTTTTTAATTTCCTGAGCAATCTCGATCCCTAGAGACAGAGTATCACACATGCAGCCCACTTTAATTGCCTTCTTAACCCTCGAGGTGGCACTAATTTAATTGCGTCATTTCTATACCTCGTTACAGCTAGACAGCATGTTACATTTATAATAAAAGTGCCCGTCTCTTTTCCATTTTTTCCCTGTTATAAAATCCATCGTTTTCCACTGGTGAATCCAGGGTTTAGCCACAGTGTGACTTCTGTAATGAGTACATCATGAATAATCAGAGCTAACTTGAGACTTCAAGAGCAACTAGCCACATCGGACGAGTCATCTAAATTCGAGACTGCCGACCCCTCTACAGGAGGGTTTTTCAGCCTCAGCACCCTTGACATTTGTGACCAGGTAACCCTCTGCTGTGGAGCTGGCCTGGGCATGATGGGATATTTAGCAGCGATCCTGGCCTGCACCCACTGGGTCCCGCAAGCATCCTCCCAGCTGTGACGACCGAATAATCTCCAGACGTTGCCCTGGGCTCAGAGGCCCCTCAAAACAAGGTAAATGGAGAGGAATTTGGCCGTTCATTTCTGGCACCTGCACAGGCCTTAACTGCTGAGAGCTAACGCCCTCATGCTTGACAGCAACAAAAGTAATTTGCCGTAAAACCACCCAGAAAATCTCGTTAAAATGCAGGTCCTAATTCAGGAGATCTGGGGTGGGACCCACCCCGAATCTCAAAGGTCCGACCCAACTAAATGAGTCAGAATCTGCATTTTAACCGTATCTCCGGGGCATGCACGTGCACATTACATTTTGAGAAACACTGCCCTATAAGAACACGCTGGAATTTAGCTGGGGTTAAAGTCCTGGCCTGCAGACTTGGCTGAAGAAACACAGGAAATGCAGCAAATCATAGTCCTGGCCCCAGAGTCTGCAGGACTTGCTTGGGAAGCCTCTTCCCCGCATAATGAATCCGTGTCTTGTGCTGTTGAAGCTCCTATGGCTCTCTGACATCTGCTAAAGATCCCTGCTGTGCCCTCCACTGTGCCGCCCTTCGTAGTTCAAGGTCGAGCTGAAGCAGCCCGCACACTAAGGACTCCATGGCCCCTACTCCTGCCAAGTCCCTCCCCACCAACCAGCTAAGAGCATCACCCGAAGCTCCACCTGTACGGGAACAGCAGCTTGTCTCAGATGCCACTTGCATTTTGCTTCCCTAGTCTGACTCCTTCTCTGTTTCCTAAGTTCTTGGCCAACGTCAGACCTGGGTGTTGCAGGCAAGGTCGTTAAATAATGTTTGTTTCCTTCCTGCGTCAGCAGCTCCTGTAGAGAACTTTCAGTTCTGCGGCTCGTTGGGCCAGGCCCAGGACACCTTATCTCCCCTGGCGAGTTTTGTTTTCACGGCTTGAAACATTTTAACACAAATACTACAGAGTTTGTCTCTACCTCTCCTATGCCACTTGCCACTGTCTACTGAGAGTTAAAAGTTAATTGCTGCACCATCTTGTCCCCGTCTTTGGGACCACCAGCCTGGAGAGGCTCCAGATCTGGTTTGCTTTTGCACCCAGACAAAACCTTGCCCATAAGAGATGTTCCATAAGTATTTGTTAATGAATGCTAACTACTGTTCATACTAGGCTCCTTGGTCCATTTCACTATGAACTGAGTAACCCCCTCCCCCACCCCTGGGTGTGACCCAGGGCCTCGTTCTGTGGGTTAGCCCACCCTGACCAGACCCTCTCTCCTGACGGCACTCTGAACCCATACTGCCTAATTGGCTGATCGATTTTTTTTCCCTTGTGTCGTTCACAGCTAGCCTTTGGTTCATGTTTGAAGTCCCTTATCTTTTTTGTTCTCATCTTGGATCACCTTTGTTCCATTATCTCAGCAGCTAAAGGGCTTGATTGACAAATTATCTCAGATCTTGATCTGGAAATGTTCTCCGTGTAGCATCAAAGTAGAACAAGGTGGCTCTGCTTGGGAAAAAACTCAAAGCCGTTCTCACCTGTGGTGGGAAGCAGTGAGAAAGGGGCGGGCCTAAGCTCGGGCTGTGGATATCTCACAGATGGTGCGATTTAACACTGACTAGCCTGGAGCTGGGAAATGTGGTAATAAAGATGGTGCTGAGGAGGAGGAGGAGGAGGAAGAGGGAGCCATCAGCATGGTTTCTTCCATGAAGCTCAAGAACAAGAAAAGTCACGTTGCTTTAATTTACCAAATAAAATCCATTCGGTTCCCTTAACCCAGATTGGTGGGCCATGTAAGTCAAGTTTTGGGGGAACTCTCTTCCTCTCCCTTGAAGTCGTACAGGGGTCCTGAGGACCCGTCCAGCCCAGAACATCTCAGACAGAGTCACAGGACCCCCTGGCTGGACTCCCCAAGGACCACTGGCCGGCTCAAAAGGCTGGAGCCCATGGATCTTTGCTCAGGTTTCCAACCACAGCACCTGGCTTTCAGCTTCCCCTCCACACAAGTCTCCGACATCCGCACCCAGGAGTCTCCTGAGTCTAAGCAGGACCACATTTCTGCCACCCAGGGGAACCTCCTGAATGAGCCTAGAGCCTTCTCAGTTTTGAGTGACAGAACCCAAGTCAAAGTAGCATAAGTGCCCAAGAGAATTTCTTGGTTCAAATAATCTGAAGGTTCAAAGTGGAAGTCAAACAACATTGGATCAAGGGATTCCTCTCTCTCCCCCGCTCCCTCTCTTTCCCCCACTCCTTCCCCCCCTCAGCATACTGGCTCCAGTCTACAGGCAGCTTTGTAGATCAAGGCTCCAGGGAAACAGAAGGCCTGTAATCAAATCTGATGGAAGATTCTGATGTGTCCAGGTTATGTGCCTCTTCCTGGAAACAGCCCCGTGGCTGGGAGACATGAAGAGCTGTGCTTAGACGGTGTGGGTCCTAAGTCCACCCTCGTGGTGGAAAGTGCACGGCACCATGACTGGGAACTCCAGGAGATCATGGGGAAAGGAGGGAGAGACGGTCTTGCTTATCAGATTAAAAAATGGTTATTACCAACAAAACGGAGAGGAAGTGTTGACGCAATCCCTTCCCACTATACCACACGCACACTCGCACTCACATAAACATACACACACACACACACACACACACACGCACGCACAGAATGCCTAGTACCTGGGCATCCGACCTCTCTACCCCCTGCCATGCGACCACCATCACACTCCCAGCAAAACAATCAAAGGACTTTTCCCTATTTCGACAAGATGTCTGGGAATAATTAGAGCACTCAGTGGGGACGTTAATGCCCAAGATAAAAGAGCTCTTCCTGCTGGCCGAAAGGCTGGGTCCCTGCCCCTGCATCTGGAAGCAGAGCCCCCTGAATGACAAGCCCCATCCATGTATGGAGATGCTCAGTGTCTTGCTTATAAATACGAACAACCAAGGACCATCGAAAACATGAAGGAACGCTGCAAAATGAAGGAGGCCAACAGGATCAGACAAGGGGGAGGAGGAGGACTCAGAAGAAGTAGGCAATTCCGGAGACCGTGGGAGGCGGGGTGCACGGGACAGACGCCTTCAGGAATGTGTGTCTCCTCCACATCGTTTCATTCCTCCTTCCAAGTCAAGACAATGAGCCTGACATCATGGGATGTTTGAATTCGCCGACCCAGGCTACACGAGACCCACAGAGCTGCCCAAGTTAGCACCTTGAATTGCAAAACCTTGGGCCGGGGCCCCAAGTCATATATGCAACCTGACCCAGCATCTTATTCTTGGGGGAGGCACCTCAACGTCCATTCTCACCATTTCTCCCCAGATTTTTGATCAGAGGAATTAGTAGATTCCTTCCATTCTTTCGGCAATAATCCTTCTGTTTCTTACTCTAGAAATGCTAACCTTGAGCTTGCTGTGTGTTCGCATTTGTTTACCGAATCCTTAAGTGCCTACTGTGTGCCAGGTGTTGTTCTCGGCACTGGGGAGAGAGCAGGGCGCCAGTACAGTGCCTGCCCTCAAGGAGCTCCCATTCTATTAGCGAAGAAGAAAAGAAGCAGACAAGGAACATATAGTATGCCGGGTGGTGCTGGCATCAGAAATATCTCCCCCTTGAATTAGCCCTAATTCCTCCAAAGCAGCCATCCTACGATGAGGCCCCCGCATTCCTCAACCCCTTTAAATTGCGCTGTAAGCAACCACTCAGTCCACCGAGCTTGGCCCTCATGCAAGCGAGCAGGTGGCTGTTTGGCAACTGTGGGCACCATGGCAGCTAGTGTGCCAAATCATGGCTCCACCTCTGCCTGGTCACCTCTCCCAGATCCCCTATTTGCCTCAGGGGCCTGTTGCCTACAACCTCTTCCTGGTACAATTTCCATATCAATTAAAGATATTCATTTGCAAGCTACAGAAACTTAATCTAACCGAAGCCAAAAAATGAACTTGGTGAGAGGATGTTGGGTGACTCATTCAAATTAAAGAAGAGCTGATCCAGCAGGCCTTGAGAGGGACAAGATGCAAGGAGTTTGTCTCAGTAGCAAGACCTCAGGAATAGTCTCTGTAGGACACCAAGGACAGAGTGCTGGGCTCCATCTGTCTTAAACTGGTGTATCCTTCCGCCAAAGACGTTGAGTCCCAGGAGAGAGTCTGATTGGCTGGCTTGGGTCATGTGCTTGCCTCCGGGGGTGGAGCCTCATTATGATTGGCAGTTATACTCGGACCAGATAGCTGAGAGAAGGAAAAATGGGGTGATATCAAGGGAGGGGAGAAGGGATTCGTAAGAGAGAAAAGCAAAGACACCCACAGAACTTCTGTGGCCCCAAAACTTTTGTTTTGTGTTCTGCTTGTGGGTCTCTGTACCCACAGCTCCTACTGCCTTTCCCTCCTTGGAGTTCCCATCAGCTGAACCCTGTTCACCCTTCAAGGCCTCACTCAGCTCAGGTGATAGCCCCTCTCCGGGGCTCCCCTTGAAGGCCATCTGGGGGCCCCCTGATGCTTTGTACACACTTCTTCTGTAGACTCACACGGGCTCACACATTCGCTAATCTGTCCATGAAGACAGCACAGTCCTTTCATCTTGGCAAGAAACACAGTGTTAGAACCCCTAATGTTTGCTCAATTGAATGTGTTAAATTCTCTTCTCTCTTTGTTAGGACTGGGTGGCCCTTAATTTGCACCTATTTGGGGTACCTCCAGGCAAAACCAAGGTGTTTGCTAACGCTGGCATTTTCTCTCTGCCTTCCGGCAGCTCCTCTGTTTGTGCTGTGAGACTTGCTGGGGGCTCCGGAGCTGTTTTTGTTTTCTTCCTGAGACGGGCTTTTTGGTCTCGCACCTCCTCTTGCTGGCTTCTGCGTTTAAGGAAATCCAGCTGCTTGTTTTGTGTTCTGTGTGTCTGCGTTGTGTTCTGGCAGACCAGCAGGCAGCCTGCTTGGTTCCTAGCACGCTGACTTCCTGGACATCACTTCTGGGTCTTCCAACAACTCACGGCAGCAGGTTCCATAGCCCTGGCCTGACACTGAGGCTTAGAGCAAATGCCATCTCCAGGATTCCCCCAAAGCAGTCCAAGTTCTTCTGGATTTTTCTCTGTGAGTAGTTTCAGCTTCACAGTCTTATAGACTTCGTTTGAATTTGGCATTTCTTTCCAGCCAGTTGTGGGCCCTTCTCCCTACCCCACCTTTAATTTAATAGGCATTTCTGTGTTTGCTGGAGGCAGATCTAGAAGAACCGTACCAGTGAAAGGGACCCACTCTGTGTTTCTGCAACATCCGTTTGCCCTCTTGACACCGTCCTAACAGAACCCCAGTTTTCCTTTGGGGATCCACTCCTTCCTTGTTGCATAGCAACCATGCAGTTGTTTAAAGACTCCTGTCTCCTAGATCCAAGGATGGGGCTAAGGGATGGTCAGTCAACCTATTATCCCCTTTGCAACAGAGATTGTCCTGGGTTGGTCTTGCCAGAACAAACCTGCAGATCTCTGTGCCATGGCTGTGGGAAGTTGTGCCTTCCCTGTCTCTCCCAGTGTGAATGAGGAGGTGCAAGGCCCTGTTTGCGTGCTTGTCTTAGAATCACCAGAGAGGCCATCTACGGGGACACTGGCGGAGAGCAGCATAGAAAGAACTGCAAAGGGAACAGAGCAAGAGCCATGCTCCAACCCTGCCCGCAAGTCCCCGTGCCTCCGCAGTCCTCACGGACCTGAGCCAGTAACCCACTTCATTGTTCCACATGGAAAATCGGCTATGTTGTTGCTTGCAATGAAAAGCATCAATACATAAAATATACGTTGTCATATTAAAAGTAGAAAAACATACCGGGGTTCTGCACAAATAATGCCCCTTTTTTATTACAAACTCTTTTATTACGAAACCATAAGCCTGTCATGCGTGGTAACAACAACATCACACTCCAGCACACCATATGACATTTTCGGGGAAATGTTCAAATAAAAACTATAAATTATTACGCCCATATGCTTACTCTACCAACCACGCTCACACAGGCATTACTTCTGCCGGACCCTGTATATGGCACAGATATAGATTTCTTCTCTTTACTCTTTCAACAAACTATTATCGAACACATTATGTGCTAGGCACTGAGGATACAAGGGTGACTCTCCACTGTCATGGAGCTTAGTCTGCAAAAGGAGAGAGATAATCAAACAGTCATCAAAATCTTTAAAAATCCTAATAAACTGTGATGAGTGCTTTGAGGGAAAAGAATATGATGCTTTAAAAGCATGGAACGAGACTTCTGTGGCAGAGACACCAAAGAGTCAGGCTTCCTTGGTTGTGGGGAGATTATTATTGGCATGGATGCAGCCGCCCCGTGAGGGACTACATCTCCCAGGTACTCTTTGCATCGGAGTGAGGTCACGTGATTAGTTCTCACCAGTAGGATGTGAGCAGCAGTGATGGGTATGGCTTCCAGGCTAAAACATTAAAGAAATGGTGTGTCTTCCTCACCTCTTTCTTCTTCTGTCTGCTGGCTGATGTCCTTGCTCAGGGTGACTTTGGAAGCCACATGTTGGAACTGGAAAAGTCTTCATCAACCTGGATTCCTCAAGGCTTCGAGAGACAGAGACCCCCCTACCCACCCAACCCATCTCTACTCTTGCCAGCTGGCATTGGTCTGTTATATGAGAGAGAAATAAACCTGTGTGAAGTCACTGAAATTTGGGGATTTGTGTTATAGCCACTAGCATCATCTTAACTAACATTGCCTCTTTTTTTAAAGATTTTATTTATTTATTTTTAGGGAGGGGAAGGGAAGGAGAAAGACAGAAAAATCAATGTGTGGTTGCCTGTCACATGGCCCCCACTGGGGACCTGGCCTGCAACCCAGGCATGTGCCCTAACTGGGAATCGAACCAGTGACCCTTTGGTTCACAGTCCACGCTCAATCCACTGAGCTACACCAGCCAGGGCCTAACATCACCTCTTTGACAAAGTGACATTAGTGCTCAGATGGGAAGGAGCTCATGAGGTGAGGAGCAGAATGTGAGGCACAGCATTCCAGGTAAGGGTCCCAGGACAGCAAGGAGTATGGTGCACACCTCTAGCACCTGTCATGTCCTGTGTTGGCCAAGTCACTGAGCCAGTCCCCAGCATCTCTACTGTAACGCAGTAACTTCCTTGTCAACTGGCCTCTTCACCCCGGCACTTATTATCTTCGAGGGCCTGATGGGTTGCTTACGATGTTCAGTTAAACCTTTTTTGGATACAGTGTGCCAGGCACTGAATGTACATTAATCTCAAAGAGGCTGAGTAACTTGCACAAGATCACAGGACTTCTAAGTGGTAGAACTGGAACTTAAGATCAGGTCTGCTTATCCAAACTCCATGTGTATCATCACTGTGTGTTCATATATGGCACATTACTTCCTGCTATTGGCTGTTGGCAAATGTGGGGCTTTATGAAGGTCGTAGGGTACATCGCTGTGAGCATACCCACCAGAGGTCCATTTGCCATAATTAGAAGCTAATCAAATGAACACAGTTTCCATGTGCCTGTGCATGGTCAAGCTCTGTGCTCCACGTGAGGGAGAAGCAAAGAAACAGAAAGGCAGGAGAGAGACCCAGTTTCTATTCCAACGTGGTCACTAACTTCGGGTGACTCTCAGCAAACTCCTGCTCCTCTCTAGGCCTCAGCTTCCCCACATAAACCTCCAGGGATGCAGATGAGATGATCTCTAAGGCCCCTCCTGGCCTGATGCACACAAGGTCTACAAGAACCGAGTTCCCACTTGACCTTGTTGTTTCGCTGCCCTGCTCCACTGATGCTGCCTAAATGTCCCTGTACTTCACTGCTTCCTGCTCTGTCACCTCATTCACTGATTCCTACAAAACAGCAGGGAGAAACATTGTGACTTTTGCTTTGCGATGATTCCTTTCCAGTGTGATGGCCTCTCTAACATCCACCCTGCCCCTCACCCATGTGTAGCAGCAGAGGGTGGGATGACTCCAGAATCCAGCCCCTGGAAGTGGGTTCTGATTGGTGTAAGTCACCAGGGGCTTACCATCCTCTTGGCCATTGTAATTGGCCCTGGTAACCCAGATCTAAGCCAGTCATCGCTTGCCATTTTCCCAGGCACAAGAATCGGCTCAGTCAGGCCATGATCTAAGATGAACCAATCAGGGCTGTTGTTGATGGTTAAGGGAGAAGTGTCTGTCTGTCTGTCTCTCTCTCTCTCTTTTGAATAAGAACAAGGAAGCAGGTGGCCCCAGGAAGCCACTGGCTGGCGCTCACATCACTACCATAAGTGCAACGAGACTGAGAAAAAAGAAAATACATCCGACGTATGGAGAAGAGAGAAGAGGCAAGTGGATCACAGAGAACTGAACCCAAGCCCTGACCAAGCCTTGCCTGGTGGGGAGTCCACCTGGGGACTCTTCACTTACTCGAGCCAAAACTTCTTATAATGTTTAAGCCACTTCTCCTTCTGTTCCTTACAATCAGTAGAATGTAAGTAAGTTCCCAGAAAGCAACTGGACTATCTCACTTACACAATGCCTAGGACAGTACTTTCACGTGGTAGACACTCAATGATATTTACTGAGTGAATAAATAAGCTGAAAGTGACTTAGTTGATACTGGGAATTATGTGAGTTTTAGGAACTCACTGTGTCTGTCTAAGAGCTCTGGCCACTCCTGTGAAACATTGCTCTGGCCCTCAAGATGCTTCTGGGGCCATTGCCAACAGACGGGGAGGTCATGCGCTGGCAAACTGCAGCTCGTCGGCCAAACCCAGTCAGCTACCTGGTTTTGTAAATAAAGCTTTATTGGGACACAGTCTCGCCCTGTTGTTTGCATGTTGCCTGTGGCTGCTTTTGAGCTACAAGAGCAGAATGAAGTAGATGACTGGCCATAGGGTGCATAAAGTTTAAAATAAGCACTATATTCTCCTTTGTAGATAAAGTTTGCCCCCTCCCCGGATGTAGGTTGACTTGAATCTATCCCTGGAGACGGCCCCTTTCTATCAGTTTAATGAATTGTCTGGTGTCCACAAATTCTTCCCCTCCCGGTTTATAGGTCCCTTCGTAACATGAGCCTACCCCTTTGGAGGGAGGATCTGTTTCCCCACCTCCTTGCATCTGAACTGGCTTGTGACTTGCGTTGACCAGTAGCACAAGGCTGCCGTGGGTGGGTTTCAGGGCCAGAGACTCAAGAAATGATATAGCTTCAGCCTCTGCCTTTTGAAATGCCAAGACCCCCACGTAAGGAAGCTGATCAAGTCAAATGGAGGATGAGCTGTCACGCCTCTCATCCTGGAGGAGGAGGAGAATGGAGGCACCTCGCTGACAGCCAGCACCAACCAGCAGACACGGCAATGAGGCCACCTGGGACCTCCCAGCCCACCAGGCCCTCCAGCTGAGGACAGGGCCCCCAAGTGAGCCTGCGTGAAACCAGCAGAGCAAACACGCACCAACCCGCAGAATTGTGAGGAACAGCACATGGTTGTTCCTTAAGCTATTGTGCCTGGCGTGGTTCGTCACCGACAGTAGGCAATCGAGCCCAGGCTCTTTCACCTCTGGAGTCCCCTGCTAGCAATCCCACCAGGTCCAGGGTCAAGGCCCAGCATAGAGCTCCAAGGCCTCTGGAAGATTCTCATACCATCATCTCATAGTTCAGCTGAGGAGTAAAGGCCCACGAGCTGCAACGGGCTGGCCAGTGGCAGAGTCCAAAGGCCGATAGCCCACATCCCCATCTGGGATTCTTCCCTCCAGTCTGAGCCTCGGGCTCCTTCAGTTCTTCCAGATCACAAAACAAAGAGGCTCCCAGGGCACCTGGCCACCTCCAGGGAGAGCGGAGCAGCAGGCTCTGGAAGATTAAAGCACAAACAGTCAGAGGAGGCAGCTCAGGGCAGCCTCAGTGCACCCATGGAACTAGACAACTGCTAGGACCCTGGCTGGGCCTCAGGGGGTGAGTGTGAAAGTGGTGTCAGGCCTGCCCCGAGCTCACCACTGGGAGGCAGCATGGACCACCCCATCCTGTGAGCTGAGCCTGTGCCCTTGGTTGGTCACTTCCTTGGAAAGACATTGAGCCTAAGTGTAAAACAGAATAATGCTCCCCTCACGGGGCGGTGGAAGTTAGTGTGAAGAACCACCAAGGAGGTGGTGGTGGTCACTACCGCCAGCACAGACCCGAGAGGAAGGCCAAAGGAGGCCCGGCCCCGGGCCCCTGCGCTAAAGAACCCCACACACCACACAGACACACGACATACAGAGACACACAACACACACAGACACCCATACAGACACAGACACACAACATGCACAGGCCTGTACGCAGACACATGACATACACAGACATGCACACAGAGGGACACACATGTACACACAGAGGGATATGCATGGACACATGCATACGTGCCCTGAATTTACCGAGAGGCTGGTGAGTGGCCCTGCTCCTTGCTAGGCACTCTGCACTGACCGGTGCAGTGCAGTCCCTGACCCCAAATGTCCACCTTCATGACCCGTACCCTCCAGCCCCGGTGAAACACATCCTCGAGTTTCTGGCCCTGAGTCCGGGAGACAAAAGGCAGCTGCATCAAAGTCCCAGGGAGGCCGTGGGCTGTGCTGCTGCCACCTCGAGATGGGACGCAGGACGCTGCTTCAAAGGGAGGCGGGGCTCGCAGGAGGCCAGGAGGGGGCCTCTCCTCCTCCGCCCTCCCTGCGGCCTGACGCACGAGGTCTTGCAGAACGAACGTCACTTCCCACTAGTTCTGAACATCCGTTCTCTTGTGTCCCTTCACTTCCAGTTTGGGGGCCTGGGGGTGCTTGTGACTTAGTGGGCAGTTCACTAGTGTCTCGGGGCGAGAAGGCACATCTGGAGGCATCAGATGGAATGCATCTCATCCACAGATTTACACGCCTACAGGTCGACACACACCCTGTGTCACAGAAGCAGCAGCTTACTCTGGCAACTGGGGCCGCGCACACTGGAGTTGCAACACTTTTATTTTCATCGAGCATTTGGCAAAGTGTAACTGAATTTCAATAAAAAACTCTTCAAAAGCCAACTTTACTCAAGTAATTTTATTTAAAATGTTTTATACTCATTAGCTATCATTTATATTTTGCCTTTTTATTTTAATAGAAAATTTAGAGCATTTTAGAAGAAAAATCCTTATGAAAACACATTAAACAATTTTAATTTTTTTCTCTAGATTTACTCTTCGTTTGTGCTTCTTATTAAACATAATTAGATTGTATACACTTCTAGTACAATTACATTTTAAAACATCTCTTAGGTCATTACTGTCAGAGGAACACAAATTATAAAAATTTGATTACAACATAATTGGAGATTTTGCCGAAATGAAAGCATGAAAAACAAATTTTGTGAAATAAATGTGTACTAGTTTGTGAAGTATGCACATCTCTACTTTATAAGTCATTCAAACATGGCCAGCCCATCAGGAGAACACCCGAATACACATAATTATAATTCAATTCAACTCAATGGGTTTGGACATATTTCTGACTTTCCGTCCCGTGAGAACTGGCTTCCCATATATTCTTTAACTTGCCGTTAGGAAAGGAAAGTATATTTGGGTAGAAGGACCTAACGCGCTTTCTTTTCCAGTCGGTTGGCGTGACTGATGACCATTAGACATTGGGACACACGGCAGGAGGACCCCCGACTCCACACAGGTGAAAGTGTTACCAACCAGAACAGGTAGGTTCTCGAGGTCTCCAGGCAAGGAGGAGGAGGAGGACCTGCCGGGAGGGACTTTGTAGGGGCGGCCCCCAAGTCTATGCTACCAGGTCACAGCGCGCCCACCAGCAACGACAATAGTCACGACCTCCGAACTTCCGGTTCCAAGCCTTGAGTTATGATCTCCCCCAACAATGTGACGAAACGGGTACTGTCAGACCCCGCCCCACTGCACAGACGAGAAAATAGAGGCAGTGGAAAGTGAGGTCCTTTGCCCCAGTGAGTGTCCAGTTAGCAGGTGGTATAAAGCCAGGCGGCCTGACATGTGGAGTCCTCAGCGTAAAGGATCCCTCGCAGTGGGCGGGGCCTAGACGTGCCCCACCCCCACAGGCTCCTACAGACACAGGCACCCCCACAAAACGCACAGGCCTCGCGCTGCATGCGGCACTTCCTGCACCCGCAGGGGCATCCCTGCTCCCAAGACCCCCATTTCCCTCTGCGCTTTGGGGTCAGCAGCGAAGCATTTGCAAGATCAGGGTCTGTTGCCTCCTCTCCCTCCCAAAACGACCTAATCCGTGAAGCCCCGCCCTGCCTCGTGATGCGCGGGGCCTGTGCTGCGCCCTGCTTACTGGCCTTCTCGTCCTTGCTGGTGCCCCTCCTGTTCACATTCCTGGCCGCCCAAAGCATCTTGCTTCAGGGCCTCTCAGGTGTCCCATTGTTCCCTAGACAAACACCAGCAAGTGACTGTATCACTCTACAGGGACAAAGGCCACCTTGTGAGCAATGCCAGCGGGCCCACCTCAAGCATTCTTGTTCTTTTCTCTCCCTCACAAATGGAGAACCCAACTGTGGGGCCACACTGTAGGCAGCCTGTTCCCACAGGGAGGGACCCGCCTTCCTGGCCTTGGGGTGCCTGCAAGGACTCCTCGCTGGGATGAAAATGCCACAGGATTCTTTGCAGGCTCTGGGCCACCTGCCCATCAGGCCCCAGCAAAAGGCTTCCTGTGAGGTGAATGGAAGGTCAAGGTCCCAAGATCAGCTGCCCTTCAAGGCTGGTCATCACCAGCTACTCCAGCCTCCTTTTAGCTTCTCCTGAGTGCTCTGCCCCTCTGACCACCCAGGCCTTTGCACAGGCTCTTTCTGTATTTAAACCCTCTGCACTTCACCCAGGGAACGTCACCGTCCACCTTCACCCAGGGAACGTCTTGCGATCCCTGCTGAGTCATTTCCCCCACAGTGAAGTCCTCACCTATCCCCTGCCCCAACAGGCGCCCCTTTCAATGCTCTCAGAGCCCCGTGGAACGTTCTGCCAACCTGCTGACCTCTCTTTGTAAGTTTCAGGTCAATAGGTAGTTACTGCCGTCTGGCTTCCTACTGGACTGTCAGCCCCTAAGGCCAGAAATCACACCTGGTTTGACTCTCCCATGTATCCCCAGCACACAGTAAGTCCTCAGCATAGTAGGATGACCGAGCAGACAAAGAATCCTTCAGGTTACCCCACTTTTCTGGGAGTCTGCCGGATGCCTCGGGGGAGCAACAGAAGGGGTGAGATCAGGCAGGTGAGGAGCCCCAGCTCAGCACCTGGCACACTGTAGGAGCTTAGTCAGTGGTGGTGGTTTTGCCATTTTTATTGTTAGGATGATGATGATGATTATGATTATGATTATTATTATTTCTAAACTACAGTGGGGCAACTTTATTCACCTCCACTCCGACAAGACCGGTCAAGTAGGGACAATAACCCCACAGAAATGCTGGGGGCCCTGGCCTGGCTGCGCCCCCTGCCTGCAGGGGGAAGTGCCGTGAGCTGCTGGGACAGCGGCCACCTCCTCTGTGGCCGGCTAAGGAGGAGAGAGGGACCCAAAATTGCTGGGCCCCTCCTATGGCCGTGGCACCTTGCAAAGGGATGTACACTCTTCTTTTCCTCTCCATCTGGTCCAAAACTATGGAAGGCAGGTCTAATCGCCCACAGAATATTGGATGATGAAGCTGGGCTCAGAAAGGGCACAGGATCGGCCAAGGTCACACAGCTCGTAAGGGGCAGAGCTAACACACACTCAAGTCCTATTCTTGCTGATGCAGAGACGATTCAACCACATGGTGCCACTGCAGAGGAAACCACAAAACCAACCACGTCTCCTGAGGCTCCAGCCTCTCCTCCAAGCCCAAGGCCTCCCAACGCCCCCACTTCAAACGTCAGCTGGGGACACAGCCGCCTAGAAGTCCTCCTGGATTTCCCTGCCTGGATTTCCCTGCCTGGATTTCCCTGCCCAGATTCCCCTGCCCAGATTTCCCTGCCCGGCTCTGGCCCTTCGGTCTTCGGTTTTCTGCCACAGGTACCCACCGGCGGGGACTTGCAGGGACCCCATTCCTGGCCGGGCCAGGATTCAAAATGGCTCGCGAAGGGCTTGTCTCAGGAGCTCTGCCCTCACTGGGGAACGCCCTGCTGCTGCTGCTGCTGCAGGAAGGGCTGTGGGCCAGACCTCCCCAGGAATCAAAGCAAATTCTCAGTTGTTTAGAGGGCAGCTCCTCAGTGACTCACCGTTTGGGCTCCTGTGACCCAGGCCGGGAGCCAGGGGCTGCCAGGAGGTGCCCCAATTAAAATCAAAAGGTGATGGGGAGCCCTGGGGAGCCCTTCCCTGGAGACCACAACTCACTGCCATGGGTGCTCCTGGCCAGGGAGGGGGTGGGAGGGTGGCTCACCTCTCTGGCCCCTCTCCCCGAAAGTCTGCTCCCTGTGGGTGGGAGAACCCAGCACGGTGTCTAGGAGGAGTTATTAGCAAGGCATGGGGCAGGGGGCAGGGCCGCTGCCTACCGGAAGTCAGAGTTCGCCGACTTGCCTCTCGTGTCTGAAACCTTTCATTCCAAATCACTGCCAGGGATCCAATGCCACCAGCTTTCCTCTCCCCATCCAAGGTAACACCTCCCCGGGGACTGCGTCCCTGGTGGGTGGGGACTGCTTCCTGTCCTCAGTGCAAAACCCCACCTCTCCACCGGAAAGGAGGCCAAGGCCAAGGCCAGGCCCCACGTCGGGGCCCACAAGGGGACATTCCTGGCCCTAAGCTCAGGGCCACAGCGTGACTTTTGCTTTCATGGGCCTTTTCCTGCCTTTGGGAAAAAACAAAACAAAAGCAAGAAGCAAATGTCACGGCCTCATCCAGATGGAGACGAATGTAGCCCAGGCTGGATTAGAGTCCTTCTTCTCTTCCGGTTTGAAAGAAATGAAACCATCCTGAGGCACCCAAAGGTGTCGTGGGTGCTAGGCACTGGGCCGACTGTCAGCAATTAGTTAGGCCCTTTGAACTGCCTGCCCCAAATTCTGCCTCGCCAAGGACTGAGGCGTGGGCCTCAGTTTACTTCTCTATAAAGGGGGATGACGGTAGCACCCACGTCTCGGGGCCCATTGGGGGCCCCTTGAGATTTCACTTCGGGGGGGGCTCATCTCAGCCCCGGCACGAGAGTAAGTGCTCCGCCGGGGGCACCAGCTTCGCTGCACTTGAGCTTTGCACTCAGGAGCCAAGGGCGGGATGCCTTCTGTCCTCACCATGGGAAAACCCACGGTCAGAGCCAGGAACAGGCCTGCCCAAGGCCACGTAATAAACGGCGGAACCAGGACTCCGAGGCCATAGATCAGGCAGCTCCCAGGTCCCGGATGTTGATGGAAGTGGATAGTCGAGTTATCCCGGTCCCAGACCGGGAGCAGGGAGGGCAGAGCCGGGAGGGAGACGCGGGCCGGGGCAGGGGTGCCTTGCCTCCGGTTCTGCCTGAGCGGACTCAAGGGAGGGGGCGGCAGCCAGCAAATGAGTCACGGGGGGTCCAGGGCCATTGGAATTTCCGAGTACAGCAGAGCCACCCCCTCCTCCATCTCTCGGACCATCGGGGCAGCCGCTCTCCCTGGGGGACGAGCTGGCCTGGGGGGCTACCGCCCCGCTGCTGGAGAATTTGGGGAGGTAGAATTCACACCTGGGAGCATTCTCACTGCTTGGCTAACAAACAGGAGCCTTCCCGGGAAAGAGCAATGAAGAAGACCCCTAAGCTCAGCTGGCTTGCAGGCTCCTGCATAAATGGCCTCCCGGGCCCCCGGTGTCCTGTGTGTGGTCACCCTCTGAGTGACACGGAGGCTGGGCTCGAGGCAAGGGGCGCAAGCAGAGGCCACGCTGGCATAGCCCCCTGTGGGGAAGCAGGACAGACTCGGCCCTCCCTTCAGCCACGTGAACTTAAGCTTCTCAGCCTCTCTGGGCCTCAGTGGCCGCATCAGTGAAATGGGGGTGAGAAAAAAACCGAGAATGAGAAGCACCTGGCACAGCCCCTACTCAGGTGCTCCGTGGGCGGAGCTAGTGATGATTTGGGGAAAGGGGTGGGGAATGGGAAGGGCCCTGAGAACAAAGAGCCCCAGACTACCCCCCAGACTGCCTGGAAGCAGGGCTCACACCCTTTACTGGCCCCTCCCCTGGGGGCTTGGCTGAAGTGTCAGACCTGGAAGTATCGTTGCATCATTGGGCATTCGAGGGTTAATGATGGGGAGTGGACAGGACCCGGGTATTTAACTAACTGAGGAGATGACCTGGGACCAGAGGGGCCGCTCACTTCCTTTTCCTGCAGCTCGGCTCCTCCGGCCCTGCTCCTCTCCCCTCCCCTGGGATGAAGCCTCCCCCTCTTTTGGCCGTCCTTTGCCTCCTGGGTAAGTGACCTTTGTGACCTTCACCTGTCCCCTGACCCAGCTGGGAGCCTCTGAGCCTGGCCCTGGGGAGGGTGTGGTGGGTCACCTGATCCCAGTTCTGCTTGGGTGCACCGACTGTCAGTGGGTGGGTGGGTGGGGAGAAGGATGCAGCCTAGGGGAGCTGGGGTGGGCAGAGAAAGGGGCTGGCGGGGACCCCAGACAACACACAATGCCTCCCGCCACCCACTCTCCACCCCCCACCCTAGCTTCCACTTTGGGAGGATCTGCAGGAACTGGGGGAAGTCCAGGTGGTTAGGAGACATGGTGGGAACAGGGTGCTTCTGGGGTGCAGGGCTGACACCTGGGGAGATGGTCAGGACCCGCTGGGAGACATTTGGGGAACGAGGGTGGGGGTGTTCTGGGAGGTGGTGCCGGAGAGCGGGAGGGGAATGGGGTGCCCTGATGTGAGGGGGGATGAGGGGGTCCTGGTACAGTGGGTGTCACGGGGACATCTGGACTGACCAGCGTCATTGGCACTGGGGGCGAGGTGCGTGGAGGTGTGAGGTTAACTGACAAGCAGAGACGTGTCTGAACCAGGACCGGAGAGGCCCTCAGGGGGCCCTCGGGGACCTGATGGCACCCGCCCGCCCACCCTCCCTACAGTGGCCCTGGCTGGCGGGAACCTGGTCCAGTTTGGGGTGATGATCGAGAGGGTGACAGGGAAGTCGGCGCTGCAGTACACCGACTACGGCTGCTACTGCGGCATCGGCGGCTCCCACTGGCCTGTGGACGAGACGGACTGGTGAGCTCAGGGGTGGGGGGGGGGCGGGGCCCGCCTGGGGGTTGGGGCAGCTGAGGCCACGTGGGGGCCGCCTGCGGCCCGGGCCCCCAGACAGCCCCCGGTGGCCCTGCCAGGTGCTGCCATGCCCACGACTGCTGCTACGGGCGTCTGGAGAAGCAGGGCTGCGAGCCCAAGCTGGAGCGGTATCTATTCTCTGCCAGCAGGCACGGCATCGTCTGTGGTGAGTGAGCAGCCCTCGGGGCGCCAGACGCTGGGGAGGGGGGTCAGCGTCCGACGGTGACCCCTGAGCCAGGCCTGGGCTGCAGGGGCGGGGTCTTCCGTCATCACGGAATTGGGGACAGGCGTGTCCCTCACCCAGATGTTCACCCGGCACCCCATCTAGAGAGCCCCGGGACCCAGGCGCCTCGCCTCACCCACAGGCCTGCCGGCTCCAGCCTCTGGGGAAGGAGCCAGAGGCAGAGCGGAGCCAGGTGCCGGAGGAGCTGCACTCACACACCCTCCCAGGCCTGCGAGGCGGCTCCCAGTGCGATCCCAGGGCAGAGCATGCTGGGGCTTTGATCTGGGACAGCAAACCCCATTCCCAAAGGCCGACCCCCGCACCCCGAGGGGCTGTGGGGCTGCCGGGCTAGGCCCATTTGCTCAGCTTTGCCAGGTTCAACGCCCCCTTGGACCAACTAGCTTTCCTCTGGTCCTGGCCCTGGGAAGCAGCCCGAACCAAGTGAGAACGAGCAGGGCTCCAGGCAGCCCTGTCCCCCGGGAGCCCAGACCAGATAACCAGGGGCGTCTGGAGGGAGAGCAGGCCCGGCGGGGGCACAGGGAAGCACCCGGAAAGTCCGAGAAGACTCAGCTCGGATCTCGGAGGTCTGCCCTGGGGGAGGGTGGAGCCAGGACCCGAGCCACCGCAGCAGATCTGGCTCAGTTTCTTGCTCCTGCAGCCAACCACTCAGTAAGGCGCCCTGTCAGGGATTGAGCCCCCTCACTGGGGGTTCAAGCAAGGCTGGGATGGCCGCCTGTCAGGACAGTGCTGGGAGGTGCCAGGTGGGTGTGGACACAGGCTTGGGGCTTCACCTCCCACGCACTGTGTGGCTTTGGGGGCACGACGGAGCCCCTCGAAAGCCTCTGCCTCCTCCTGTATAACGAGCAGATAATCGCGCTCAGTTGCCAGCCTCAGTCCAGCTCCGGGCAGGAGCCGCCCTGAGGCCTGGCACCACGGCTGGAAGAGGCTGCACCTGTTCCAACCCTGAGTTTGGCTGAAATAGCCAGGGCAGAACCCCGGTGGGAAGTGGAGACTGACCCTCGAGGGGAGATGAGCCTGGGCGTTGCTGGGCTCTGAGGCGCGTTCCTGGGGACTGAAGGGAGGCAGAGCCATTCAGGCAGATGGGCAGCGAGGGGAGAGGGGGCTTTGGGCCCCAGTGCCCGTTGCGCATTCCGATCTCCGGGATGTGGGATCACATCCCACATCCCACAGTGGGCACTGGGTGTGGGCGCACACGTGGAGGGGGGTGGTGAAGGTAAATGCCAGAAAAATGGGCTCCGTCCCCTCTTGGAGAGACCACAGGGTCCCCAGCTTTGGTGCCAACAGCCTCCAGTGGGCGCAGGCTGCTCTGGGCCCTGCACAGGCCACCTGGGATTGGGCCGCTGTCGTTTCCTGGTTTTCCCCTCTGCTGGGTGGCTGCCGTCCGCTGTCAGCCATGCTTCACAGGGGGCAGGGGCTGCCCAGACATCCCCCCAGACTGGGGCAGAGGAGAGTTAGGGAACCAGCTGCCCCCACTTCCCAGGGCGGGGGAGGGGAGGTTCAGAGAGCTAAGGACAGACCAGTGAGGGGGCTGAGGGGAGGAGGGACACTCTTACAGCCTTCCAGCACCTGGCCTCACAGGCCCTCCTGTGTCCCACCCTGTCCTCACCCACCCCTGAGACACCCCCTTATGATCAGAGCTTCCAGCGGAACGGCAGGGGCAAGAGTGTGGTCCCCTGTGTGTGTGTGTGTGTGTGTGTGTGTGTGTGTACACATGCGTGCGTGTATGCATGTGTCTGTGTGAGAGTGAGTGCAGGAGGCAGAGCCTCGGGTCCCTGACTGGCCTCGTCCCACCAGCAGGCAGAACTGCCTGCCAGCGCCAGACCTGCGAGTGCGACAAGACGGCCGCGCTCTGCTTCCGCCGGCACCTGGGCACCTATGACCGCAAATACGCCCACTACCCCAACAAGCTGTGCACGGGGCCCACCCCGCCCTGCTGAGGCCGTGCCCCACCGCCCCCCTGTGGCCTTCCGAGGCCCCCGCCTCCGGCTGCTGCGGCCCCAGGCCTGGGGAACACCAAGACCGTCCTTCTGAAAAATTTCCGTCCTGCAAACCCATCCGTCCCTGA
Source organism: Phyllostomus discolor (assembly GCF_004126475.2). NCBI lineage: Eukaryota > Metazoa > Chordata > Mammalia > Chiroptera > Phyllostomidae > Phyllostomus > Phyllostomus discolor. Next base: position 11,913,626 of record NC_040907.2, on the reverse strand, counting down.
GAACGCCCCCAGACTGCGACCTGGACGACCACGGGCCTCCCAGGCCCTGTTCCCCTTCGGGAGAGCCACGCCTGGCCCCTTCGGCCTAGAAGACTGTGTAACCCACCCCTGGAATCTCAGTCCCCTCTCCTGAGTAAATGAATAATGTTTCCCATCATTCTAATAGCCTCTGGTTCTATCATTGATTAACATACAGTTTCATTCACTAACTCACTCATTCATTCATTCATTCATTCATTCATTCATTCATTTTGGGGAGCACCTCCCAGGGGCCATCGTGGCCCTGCGTGCGGCTCCAACATTCTGTCCTTTTGATTTTCCGTGATAGTAAGTCTTTGTGATCCTTTTTCTAATACTCTCCCATCTGATCCAAGACAAGAGTGGCCGTGTGGCGGGTTGTAGAAGCATGACAAATACTGTCCCCTCTCTGTCATCAGGCTTCACTCAAGTCCCTCCCGTTAGCAGACAGGCTAAGAGGAAAAAGAAGCTCTTGAATCATCTTATCCAAATTCCTCTTTTGCCTGACGGGCATCCAGGGGCCAGGGAGGGGGGGTTCTAGCTGAGGGGTCCTCACTTCCAGGCCAGCACCCCCTCAGCTCTTCCTGGGTCGGTATCAGCCACTGACCCTTGACTCTCTGGTGGTCACCTTGGACAGAGCAGAGTGCCCCAGCCACGTCAGGCTCCTGACAAAGGGAGGGAAGGAACAAAGATTTGAACCTCGTGGGGCTGACTCTGGCGGCACGAAGCATGTAACGCATCGAAGGATTCTCCCCAGGTAGCAGGCGGCCTATCCTGGAAGCAGCGTGCTTCAGCAGGTTCTCCTCCTGGACACAGAGAGGAGGCCTCCACTCTCTGTAACACCCTGACAGAGCCTTGCAGGGCCGGGCTGAGCCTGTTCCATGAGATAAAGGATGCAGAAGGGCATTTCAGAGGGCAATGCTCACCATGGATGAGCATTGAATGCATGTTTCACATGCAACAGAGTGAAGAGATCAAAGGATGCTTGCCATACACTTTAAAAGGCAACTATGTTCTGTGCCAGCAAAACGAGGGGGCAGTTGTGCCGGCTTTGCTCAGCAAAGAACCACCAAAAGGTCGGTGTTAAAGCAAAAATCGGTTGCAGGAGGAAGAGCCACATTGGTTGGGAAAAGTGGTCCTGAGGCGCCCTCTGGTGGCCATTTTATTCAGGCTCCTCGAAGGAAACCTAGATTTGCTTTGAACCTGGATTTCCCTTCGTAGACATGGGGGCAAAGTGCGCTTCTGAGCGAGTGAAATCAGTCCCCTTGCATTTTCAATAATAAACATGCTAAGAAATATCCAAGTCAGTCCTTCCAGCCATCTGAGAGTGACGGTGCTGCTGCATAAATGAGAAACGGGAAGAAGGCACGGACTGGGGAGAGATGGAGGAAGAAGGTTCTGCTCCAGGTGGGCATCGTGATGGGTGTAGGGTCGCCACGGGGCGAGGGCCTGGTGAGCCAGCAGCTGTGCAACCGCCGGGCAGAGTGAAAGCGGAACTGGAGAGCAAGACTTCAGTGCACCTGTTGTGACCTGACCACAGACCAGGTCATCCGCACCCTGTGCTTTCCCAGGGATCAGTGCACGGGTGGTGAATGAGTCAAGGGTGTGTGCATCAATTCCGTGTGTGTGTTCGTGTGTCTGCAGTACACGCACTTGGTTTCCTGCTGTAGACTTGTAGAAAGGGCTGAAAAAATGAACCCGAGCCCTGAATCGAGGGCAGAGGGTCCAGGGACAGTCCCTGTGCTCTGCCACTCAGCAGCGGTGCCTCTGCTCTGGAGCCCCACTGCTCAGTGTGGCCCGTGGCGGTGGCAGCGGCGGTGGCAGCAGTGGTGGCAGCCGCTTGTTAGAAATGCAGACCCCAGACCTGACCCCAGACCTGCTGAGTCAGGATCTACAGGTTAACAGGACCCCCTGAGTGGTTCGTGGACACAGGAAAATCTAAAAAGCTCCGACAGGAACGCGTACCCTCAGCTTCTGCTTCTGCATCTGCAGCAGGGCGCACGTCCCTGGCAGGTCGACTGTGGCCAGGCTTATATAAGGCGGTGTGTGTGAAAGCACACACACGTAGTGCCCAGCACATAATAAGCACTCACATTCTGGGAAAGAATGAATGTCCTAATAACCACATTCAAGAGCCTCTATTCGGCATGTGGCGTTCACCAGGCACTCAGTATTTTTTCATTCAATGAAAGAAAGAGAAGAAAGAAGGAGGGTCAGAGGGAGGGAAGGAAGGAAAGAAGGACAGAGAGGAAAGACACGGGCTACGTCAGCGCTGGAGAAGGGACTTCCTTGCCTGTTTCAGAGCTTGCCCCTCCAATGTTGACAACGGGATTTGGCTTGGTGTTGCTTCCCTGCCCGCCCCCCTCTCCCACCCCCCCGCCCACTTAGCCCTTAGCAAAGTACTCTGTTAAATACCTTGCCGAGTAAATGAGTGGCAGTCACACTGGCATCCTCGAGCTACTGAGAGTTCGGTCATGATTTTGTGGACATCCGCCCGCTCTTTTGGGGCTCCCTGCAGTGTATCTACCCACTGGAGGACTGAATACCGCGTTCAAGTTCCTTCCTTGCCTCAGTGGGCTTTTCTACGAACTGCTCCCGGCTCCTTGCTGAATGCTGAGGTGGGGACAGATCAGACGCATCCCACCGGCAGACAGACACCTGTTGGGGACCACTCTGTGTGTGTGGTTTTGGAGACTGCAGCCCCCCCGAGAGCAAGCTCTGAAAGGGGCTAGTAAGTCTCCCTGGAAAACCAGGTAACACAGGTGGCAGTCATGACCCGACTCCAACACCCCAACACCCCAACACCGAGGGTTCCCGTGGGAATCAGCCCTGATTAATACATTGCATCCTTTGAAGCTTGCTCTGCTTTGTTTTGTATGGCCCTGGTGGTATAAACCGGATGTTTAAGTTCAAGGCATAAGGAGTAAACTCCTTATCTCACGAAACATGTCTTAAAGACCCTCTGGCGTCAGCATGACACATAGACCCTGACCTATGACACATCTCTGTGTTCCCTCAACTGTTATCTATAGATAATGTCTGTGTTTGTATGACTATTTTGTCTGACTCTAGCCTTTGACATTGATTGATGAGCTATGCATGTATATACACCTACACACACCATTCCCTATAAAAGCCATTTGGGAGGACTTGGGATGGTCCCCACTAGAGGGGATTGCCATCCCCTTTCCCACCGGAGCAGCAACACTCTGTCCAGGACGATTTATTCGCATCCGCAGCGGACGGGAGAACTCCGCTAGACGGAGTGACCCCCAGACAACCCGCCGCGACCCTCGCACCTCGGGTTGGAGTTTCAGAACCAGAGGCTCCGCTGCCCTCCGTTCTCCACAGTCTCCACCTGGTTGGCCGAGGCCGCCTCCCTCTTCCCATGGCCTGACATCCACCCTGTCACTCCTCTGCATCCACCCTGTCACTCCTCTGCCCCTTGAACCGTCGCCGGCTCCCCACTCTCCGCCAATCCCTGCCGTTCGAGCCTGGTGTCACCTGCTTTTCCAGCCGTGTGCACCCAGCTATTGCTCTGGGCTCCTCCCCACACCCTGAAGGTGCCACCGCCTTCCTGCCTTTGCACCTCTGCGCAGCAGCTTCCTTCCTCCTGGAAGCCTCCCCGTGCAGGGGCTGCTCATCTCCGTGTTCAAGTGCACGTGGGTAAGGCGGGATCTCCACTGCCCCCTTTCCCACAGTGCCTCTCCACCTGGAGCAGGCTCCGCCTCCTCCGAACTGCTGAGCAGCGTGTTCACACCCCTGTTATTTGGGCTCCTGTTCTGGCTTCCTCTGCGGTGGAGGCATGTGGCCCTGGGCTCAAATCTATGACCTTGGACGAGTTATTTATTCCCTCGTGTGTCATATGGGGACAGAACCACCCACCTACAGGGTGGTTTTAAAGTTTAAATGAGACAACTTATTCCAAGTTGCTGGAGCATTATAGAAGCTCCATCTAGACTAGGCCACTTATTTTTGCCTTCCTTATTGTACCCACGGTAAATTGTATTAAAAAAAAAAAACCTGTCCCATTGAACCCATGGACACATAGTTGGAATTACTTTAGGGAAGTGGCGTCATATGTATGGCAAATATTGTGTTAATTTATTTGAATAGCCCCTTGTCTCACTACTCTGAGTGCTCACTCCTCTTAAGTGGACACATTTGAAAACCATTACCCTTCCCTGCCCTGAGCTGATGTCCCTGAGGGGCAGAGGCAGGAGCGGCTGGGGAGAGCGCGCAGCCTTTTTCCTGGAGGGCGTCTGCCTGTGCCGGGCGCCAAGGTCAAAAGGCACACACGGACCAGCAGCTGACTCGGAGACGCAGTCAGGGCGGACGGGGCACGCCTGGCCTTCGAGATCCACTGAGCAGGGTGAGCGTCGTCTCCCAGCAGCACAAGGCACGTGCATGACTGGTGGTCCGTAGTGGAGTCTCTCTCTGAACGAACTGTGCTTCCTCAGCCCCGCCCCGCACACCTGGGACAGCCCCCTCCAGCGTTCTGCTGTGCCAGTCCTTCCGTCCAGAATGCCTCAGCTCCCCACTTCCACGTCCTGTCTCTCCTCCCACGCCCAATCCCGCCACTTCCACCCCAAGGCTTCCTTGAGCACCCTTCTGAGCGCACAGCCCTCCCTGCAGTACCCTCTTTGGGGGGGCTCCTGTTCTCCCCACTTCCACTCACTCCGGGACTGGACGCTGCTGAGGTCCACCCCAGACTCATGCCCAGAAAAAAGGACCCCCAGGCAGTGCAGGTTTGGTAATCGTGGGGGGGGGGGGGTTCCTGGACGGCCGGGTGGGCGGGCGAACTGACTAAGAAGGGACCATCTGGAGACACTGAAGCCCCTCGACCACGGGGAGACGCAGACGAGCTTCTCCCAAGTGGGAAATCTGGCCTCCTGCCAGGCCAGAGTCGGTGAGGCGGCAGGGCCGGTCCCCGCCCCCTACAGCCAGGGAAGGGCTCAGTGTCTGCCTCACCACGCTCCCAGGGCGCCCCGGCCAGAGCCATCCTGGAGCAGACCGTTTGGTGACGTTTTACTCGTGGACAAAATTAGGAGCTGGAGTCTTGAGCTGCAGAGCCAACGCAAGGCCTGGTGAAACCCATCTTGACCTCAGAGTGACAGGACCCCTGGTGCGGGCTGGGCCACGCCCCATCCCTCCCCGAGGGCCTCTTCTAGCTGAGTCACCGCTGTCCCTGGGTGTCAGGCGGCCTGCGCCCCCTCCGAGGACGGGGTCCAACTCTCCGAGCTCCACAGAGGGCCACGGGAGCAGCCACGGAGAGCTGCGCCCGACTCCTCTGCTCCCAACGGTCAGAGGCTCTCTCAGAGCTCGAGCAGGAACCCCGGGTGCCCAGGCCTTCGGGCCGGCTCTGCCGGTGTGCGCTCACCCGCACCGACACTCCCACCGCCGGTTCAGCTCGGCGAGACCCCGAACGCCCGTGGTGCGTGCGCTGAGACAGTGCTCCGTGAGGACACACCTCCCGCGCAAGGTCCCCAAAGAGGATGCTCAGCAGGAGGCGCTCCCAGACTCCTGCGCTCCAACAGCGAGTGACGAAGAGACACAACCAACGTGCACCTTTGTCTTTAAACTAGAATTTATTGGTATGCAACAAACTTTCCATAGATAAAGTGGCACATCTTTGCAGCTTCTATTGCACCAAGTATTGAAGATTGAAAACACAATAAAAGAAACATTTGGTTTTGAAAACACTGCAAATAGCCAAGTACAGTACTTTGGTAGATAAAAAATGAAACGGCTCGGACTGACACAGTCTGTGGAAAGAGACGAACAGCCTAGAGGGAACAGACGTGGACACCGGACGACGGTCCCGTTTCTCCGGTCGAGCTCCAGGGGTAAGGCAAGGCTTGCTGGGTCTGTGGGTCGCGGCCCCACGGAGGTCTGACACCTACCTCCAGACTGAAGCTAGAACAAGCATAGTGCAACGAGAAGAGAGAGAAGGTTCCTGAGCCTGCGAGGTCCGTGCTCCCCACAGACACGCACGCCCTCCTCCACGAGGGGGCCTGACGCCCCCGCACAACTGCCTCAGGAAGAGGAACACGGGGGTTTGAAGTCCTGGCTCTCTTCTTCTCCCTGAGCCCAGTGCTGGTGGAAGATGCTGGAAGGGCAGCATCCAGGGGAAACGGGCGAGGAGAGGGGGAAGGTGTGAGGAGCCCCACACCAGTGCTCCTCAAGTTCTGGTCGAGGGACCCGCCAGGCCCAGGCCTGGGACTGAGCTCACGTGCAGGCCGTGGACGGCTGGCCGCAGCGACTGGCTGGCCGTGGACGGCTGGCCGCAGACGTGCAGAGGGCCGGGGCCGGGCCCAGCGGTTCTGTCCAGAGATCCCGGCTTCCCCGACTGCCGGCCCGGTGAGCGGAGGCCGGTGAGCGGAGGCCGCTCTGCACGCTGGGCGTGTCCTGCTTAAACGCAGTCACCGAGCGGAAGCCGTGCTTCACTGAAGCGCGGTCTTTACTGGCACCTCCCTCTCCCCCGGTTCCCCTGCAAGGGCGCTACAGAGTGGTCTGACGAGGGGAGAGAGGGAGGCTCTAGAAAGCAACCCCTCAGGGGAAACGGTTCAGAGCCTAAGGGTTTCCAGGGGTTCCACCTGGGGACAGAGCCCCAGGCCGGGCTCCCGTGACTGGTGCTCTGTGACTGGTGCCCGCTGTCTCCGCGTCACACTGTCCACCCCCCCTCCAAGAGGAGACGGTGGGAGACTTGCTTCGGTTTAAATATGCCATCTGGATCTCCAACTCAACGTCAGCCGAAAAACACGATCCGCTTGAGACTCGGGAAAACACACCTGGAAACAGCGCCACGCCCCACTCCCCTGGAACCGGAACCGAGGTCGGGAGGCCCCAGGTTTCAGCCTTGCCGGTTCTGAAGGCCGAGAGGGCCGGGACGGCGGTCCCGAGAACGAGGAACAGAAAGGCCGCACCGGGCCCTGAGCCTGAGGGCCTGCCACAGAGGCCTGAGGTACTAACAGAGGCACCGAGCTGGGCGCCGCCCGGGGTGGGGGCCAGAGAGGCCGCAGCCTCGCAGCCCCCTCCCCACCCGCCCCAGGCCCCGCGGCCCGCCTGACCGCGCCAGCCCTGACGGGGAGTCGGGTTTCCTTTCGCCGACAGAACGGCCAAGCTGCACACTGCACGGAGGTAAACTGATCGCACCCTGTGTGCACCCAGAAGAACCCGGGCAGAGTCTCACGTTTCTGCGAACGAGAGAAACTGCACGTGGACGACAGGGACCCGCCTGAGCGCGGTCCGATGCCCAAGTCCGTCTGACACCCCCTGCTTCCCTCCGAGTGCGGGCCCCCCCCCCCCCTGCCCCAACCGTACCATTCTACGCCGCAAGAGCTCCCCGGGGAAACGGGGCATGTTACACCACCCACGCAAAGGCTCCCTCGGGCCCAGCGCTAGGTGCCCCACGAGGGAGATCCCCCTTCGCAAGGCCTCAGATCCAAAACGGGTTTGGAAGTGTCTTCAGAGCTTAAAAAAGAAACTACAGACGACCTCAGCCAACACTCAAGATTCTCCTTTCTGCCCTAATTCCTCAACCAGTGCTGGAAGCACATGATCGTGCCACTGAAAAACTGAATGTGCACGCCCATTCTCTCTCATACCTCCGGGTGGCACCGGTGGCACCTACAAGCTGCGGTTCTCTGTTGTTTTAATAATACACCTACCTCTCCAATACAAAGCTGTTGCCACTACAATCTTTTCTTGTTCTTTTTTAAAAAATCTTGCTTTATTCATAAAACCTTCATGTACAGTTTCTAGGACTACTAAGCAGCTCTGGATCGCCGCCCCACCCCGGCTGCTGGCCGCACTGAAGGCCTCTGAGAAGCCCCACGTGGCAGCCGAGACCGGACAGCGGGCAGGGGAGAGCCGCGTGCGTGCGTGCGCGAGCTCCCGTGAGGAGGCCGTGCGGGGCTGAACTCAGCCTCCCTGTCGGCCGCCCGTGAAGCGATTTTCAAGTGACTATGAAGGCAACTAAGTCACAGACTCCACCCACCTCCTTCTTCAGGGAAACCGAGGCGGTGAAGTCCACGTTCAAACCCTCACTAGAAGGCATCGCTGAAGCTGGGTGTACACGTCCCCACCCCGATGGTTAGCGTGCTCAACACAGGCCGGGCAGAGCCGGGAAGCCACAGAACAGCAATAAGAGAACCTTACTGGAGCCATCGGGTTAGTTGTTAAAACCACTGCTCGTCACCCCAGAAATGCTGGAGCCCGTTACAGAATTAGGTACTTCATAAATAAATGCGCCCCATATTCTTTATCGACTCTTTAGCAGCTTCTAAAACTCCTGAACCCCGCTAGGGCCCAAGGCCACCTTCACTAACAAAGAAAGCGATTCTACCACTTCTGACAAGGAGTCTCCCTTAAGCTATTTCTGACTCCGAATTCTCCGGGATTCCTGGCGCACAGTCTTGGTCTTCCGGGGGGATCTGGTCTCCACGCTCCCCACCCGCATGGAAACAGGGAGGCGTGGGGACCCTTCACTTGTCTGCAAGGAGCCCTAGTGCCCCTCAGACTCAGGGCTCCGCTGGCCGCAAGGAAAGAACACCGTGCGGTCTCTCCACCTGGCGACAGTGCAGTGCGACGTGCCAGGAGATGCCCAGGCTATCACGTCCGGGGACCAACTCCTAGAGGCGACTGACGCTCCAACCCTAAAAAGTCACCAAAGGAAAAAAGGCAAAAAATTAAAACTCGTCTTTAAACCAAAGAAAGCAAACCGCCTACAGGCAGACCGCCCGGTGAACCCGGCTGGCTTGGACACGGCATGCCCCCTCGCCTCAGCTCTGACACCCAAGGTGGCGGGGGCAACCCTTCACCTTTTCATCAGCATGTCTTTCCCGTCTAAGTACCGGGTCCCCCAAAGGTAAAGACTATGTAAGACTGGTCACGTCAGACACTCCAGTTTCCAGGGTCACATCCACCTAACCCGGTCTCAGGAACGACAGGCCGCCACTGCCCAGGTCTCTGCTGCCACGGAACCCCAGCTCTCCGTGGGGCACACCCTCTGCCCTGCTGGTCCCCCCCGACTCACCGACACTGTGTGGTGGGCGCTTGGGAGCTCCCCCACATCAGGATCCCAGACAGGGCTTGAACAGAAATAAAGGCAGCATTTTGTGGTTCATTTTCACAACACACACAAAAATTTAGCAACAGGTCCAGTTACCCTTTATTTCTCTGAAGGCAACTACGTCTAGAAAAGTGGGGAAGAAAACAGTTACAATGTGAAGACGAACAACCTTAGACATCCTTCCAGGCGTTCTCCCCTACAAAACCAGGTAACTCTTGAGCCTCTTCCCAGGCAAACACTCAAGAGCAGCCTCGATTTCCCCCGCTGAGCTCTCACGCTGCCAGAGCCCCAAACTCGCGCGTCCAAACCCAAGTACCGAAGTCTCAACAACATGCCGCCTCTCCCGCAGAGCCCGGGCCTCTGGCAGTCGGGCGCGTGGCCCACACGGCTGTGGTGGGAACGGCAGCAAAGTCAGGAAGGACGGACACCTGGTTTGAGTCCCGCCCGGACTGCAGGCCACACCCCCATTCCCAGAACTTGGGGAGAGCAGAGCACATACCCTGAAGTATTTTCTGATTAACGTGAGTTAAAAGAAAATTAAATCTAGCCACGTTCCTGAGTTGGAGATCGCTTACAGACTAGCCTGTATATTAATATATCTGATCAAAACTGAAAGAGAAACAAAGGAAACTTGTCATTCTGAGTTTCCAGCAATCCGTCTAAACTACTTTATAAACGATTACAGCAAAGTCCCCCCAAGGCTTAGGGAAAGATCCCGGGGTCACTGAACTCTGACTCCAGCATTTCCAGGACAAGTGGAGTCACATCCCCAAGGCTTCTCCTGACCCGGCGATCCGCCCTAAAGCTCAGCACGTCAATCACAGAACACGAATGGCTTCCCCGGACTCCCGCCGAACAATACACATCGCCAACAAAACCCGAACGAGACGGGCCCCGAGCACAGACACCAACCCCGGCACGCTCCAGGCTCCCGGTGCTTCTGCGGGCTGTCACCAGGGACCAGGGACGGCCTCCCCGGGGAGCCCGGTGCCCTGCACGCACGCACGGCGCCTTCCGTCACCTCCCCCAACACCCGGCCGGCCGGCTGAGTCAGATGTTGAGCGCGGCAAAGGTCTTCACCAAGGTGACCTGCGCGTTGGCCTCCGCCTCGCTCCGGTTATTATTGTCCCTGTGGCCGCCCCTGCTCTCCAGGGCTTTGTGACGGTGCCTCTCCTCCTGTCGCTTCTTCTTCTCCAAGCGCTGCTGCTCTCTCCGCTGCCGGCTGCTGACCTGCAAGACAAGGCCTCGGGTGAGGTGCCCGCTCCCCGACTCAGGCTGCGCCTGCTGGGGGGCATGGTGCTGACGGAGGTGCAGAGCACGGGCCACCTCGCACCAAGACCAGGACAGAGGACCCCCCCCACCCCCCTCCAACAGCGCAAACTGACGAGGTTTCCATTACTGCTCAAAGTTCCACTTAAATGTACACCCCATCCCCTTGTGAGCTAGCAAACAAAATCAGCTCCATTCTCCTCACAACCCAATTCAAAATGACCCCAAAACGTCAGCCCGAGGCCAGCGAGAGGCAGCCCCCACCGTGCCGGAGGACAGCACTCTCCCCACAACGTAAGGCCCAGGCGAGTGAGCGCTCCAGGCTCCAGAGCCCCCCAGCACGTCTGCTCCACCCACCCGCGGCTCTTCCCGTCAGGCTGCACTGTGGGCTCGGGCCTTCCTGGCGGGCGTCTTTAAAACGGCAGCATAAACTACTCGTAGGTGTGGGGGGTGCACAACCTTTCTGGGAAGCACTTGACAATTTACCAAAAAGCCTTTTTAAAAAATTAAATATCCATGCCCTTTAACCTATCAAGTCTTCTCCTGGGACTTTAGCCAAGAAAGTAATGCAAAATACAGATTCATACAAATAAATGCTGCAGGTGTTCACTGCACACGACAACTATTTAAAAATGGGGCTGCACAGCCCCGGCCGGGCGGCTCGCTGGCTGGAGCACCGTCCCCTGCACCAAAGGGCTGAAGGTTTGATCCCCAGTTGGGGTGCATGCGGGAGGCAACTGACCGATGTTTTTCTCACACGTGTTTCTCCCCCCTCTTTCTCCTTCCCTGCCTCTCTAAAATCTCCTTTAAAAATGGGGTTTCACAGCATGAATGAGCATGGAAAGCAGCCATGCCCACAGGAACGCCGGGTGGGAAAGGCGGGTGTGCACGGGCCCACAAAGTGCAGTTTCACTTCCGGTCGTCACTGCGCGCAGGAGAGGGGCCTTCGTTCTGCTTCCTCCGGCCCTTACGCACTCCCCGTATTTCCTACAACTGCCGCTTCATAAACCAGAAGGAAAGTATGCACTAAAACGAGCCCCAAGTTCCCACCACTGCCACTGAATTACAGCGGCCCACCGCCCGCCCCTGCAACCCCACCTTCCGTACCTTTGGGAGCTGGTTTTTATTTGCTCTGTTCTCTTCGCTAGGGCCGGCCCGAGCCTTGTTGTTGTCAGTCCTGCCTTCGTTCAAGCCCTGGTTTCCAAAGATCCTGGTGCCACTGCCACCTTCCTCCCACAAAGGACCACTCTGCTTCGGCGCTCGGCCACTGGGCTCAAGGTTCTCCTCTGCATCTTCCAAAGAAAGATATTTTATTCAAACTGAGAACCAAAAATATATAGTTACACGAGCTGATTCCTATTAAGTGACTCCAAAGTTACCTGGGTCCCTAGTTCAATATCACCTGGAGAGCAAGTTTCCTTGAGGCAAATTCTAACATCAAATCAGTACAGCAGGGAACACAGGGAAAAAATATTGGCAAAATTTGGAAATTTGTAAGTAACCTGTTGGCCAGCCTCATCATCAGCTTCCTACAAGCAGAGTGTTTTGTTTCATTAGATAAACCACTTTTTAACATGAATATTTAGGGGGTAACCTTTCATTTGCACCCAAAGCCAGAACAAGAAACAGGACCTAAAGCTCTGCCGCAGCAGCACAGCAGCCACCAGCTACACGAGACTGTTCAAAGTTAAATGAAACTTAAACTGTGGTGCCTCCGCCTCACGGAGCCACCGCCCGGGACTCGGCACACCAGGCGGCACAGACACCGGACAGGGCTGCTCTCCAGTCACGGAGGCCAGGCTGTCGCTGTCCCCTGAGACGGCCCAGCACACGGATCGAGTGGGTGGCAGCACGCCCCGTCCCACAGAAAACCACAGTGCCAGGAACGGCACCCACCACACGGTGTCTGGCAGTAAGTATCGGAATCACTTTCGATTGATAACTCAAGAAAACTGTTCAGACATCACATCTTCCTTCCTCCCTCTGTGCCACAAAATTAAACCCAGTTCAAGTAAAAATAATTCTGGATTATTACCAGTGGACAGATGCTAGTCATCTAAATATTTCCATCGGAACAACAGGGTATTTTTATCTCCATCTAATTTTAGTTATCTTTTTTATTTTATGAAGAAATCTTATTTCTAAAAGGATCAAGTCTCCTCTGACACTCTCCACTCCTCTAAAACTGGGTCCAGCGGCCCCTCCTGCACTCCCTGGCACCCTGGGTCCGCAGCTCCGAGGGCGACACTGTGCCGGTCACGCATGGGTCTCCATCACCGCCCCGCTCTCCCCCAGGCGGGACCAGAACCTGGGGAGGAGCCTGCACGGACAGTGCTCATCAACAACTGCTAAATGCGTACACAAAAGGACAGTACAACTACTTCCTGTGGCTTGATTAAAAACAAATATTTGGAATATCACCAATACAATCATTTTGAAAGCTTATAAGTATCAATCATGGACTTACTATTTCTTTTCCCCTGGTTCATCTGAAGCATGGCAATGATTGCAGATTCAATATTGTAATTTTCAGCTTCCAGGTTCTGGACTATCAAATTAAAATCCTATCCAAGAAACAAAGAAACACTTAAAGGCTCTGGAAATACTTTTCTACCTCTCTCTACTGCCATAATTTGATAAACAAAATGATGTAACAGGAAGAATTTAGACAAAGTTTCAAGACTTTTTCCATTTAGAAAATGTTGGTGTTCAATATAAAGTTGGTCACATGAATAACGGATTAATATAAATAAATACCCTTTATAAAATGCTTTTACTTGTACAAACATCAGGAAAAAAAAAAAACCCACGTGCTCCCTTGGGATTTTGAACAGTACTAGGTCAAGTCTACAAATGAGAGAGAAACGAATCAACAGCGCTCATTAGGCTGTATCCCACGACCCCAGCACATGACAAGGGTCACGGGCCGGTCCCGGCCACGGGGCGCCAGCACGCTGCTGCGGAACGGGCAGGGGACCGGGCACGGCAATGCCGGTGTGGGGGCGGGCACTGCGGGGCGGAGATACTAACTGAGCAGCCGGTGGCGCTGCAGACCTTCTGGACAGCGTCCTCCACCTCATCCTGCAGGTCGTCTTCGAAGTCCACCCCCTTTGTCTTGATTTTTTCTCTTTTATTTGATTCATCTTGATGAAGTATCTGAAACTAAAAGAAATATTAGGAGTAATCATCATGGAACTCTTGCAAACTATGTTCAAATTCTTCAACTAAGGAAGACACTCTAATCTCAAAAACATTGAAATATATAGGAAAAATACTCCAGAAACAATCTTAAGAGCTATGAGTAGGCTAAATTTCAACCAAGTTCTGAGATTCCAGTCCACAACAGAAGTATTACAGAGAGCGGCCCACGCTATGGATCACTGTTCGGTAAGAATGGCACGAGAGCCCTGGCTGGTGTGACTCAGTGGACTGAGTGCTGGCTTGCGAACCAAAGGGTCGCTGGTTCGATTCCCTGTCAGGGCACATGCCTGGGTTGTGGGCCAGGTCCCCAGAAGGGGACACATGAGAGGCAACCACACATTGATGTTTCTCTTCTTCTCTTTCTCCCTCCTGTCCCTTCTGTCTAAAAATAAATAAGTAAAATCTAAAAAAAAAACAAACAAAAAAAACAAGCCCACAGACTGTTAAAGTCAAGCGCCCATAAAAACATCGCTGGTTTCTAGCTCCGGGCACCCGGCTCTCCACCCGGCTCTCAACCCAGCTCCTTCAGAGCTGAGACTCGGAGCTGAGACTGCAGAAGCAAACAGAGGCCTCCCTCACATCCGTCTGGAGATGGGCAGGAGCTTCGGAGTTGTCGTTGATCCTCCGGACGCTGTCGTAGTGCTCTCCATACCGATACGCGATGTGCAGCTCCCGCACGTTGCTCTTATCCGTGCCACGAATCTGGAAGTGAGAGCAGGGAGACGCCACTGAGGATCTGGAGGGCGGCAGCCCCTGGAGGGAAAGACCACCTGGACGGCCCAGGGAGCCCAGTCGACAGGCTGTGTGAAGCGACTGGGAATGAGCGGGTGCGTCCACAGCGGTTCCGACTCTTCTTTCTCCCACCCGTGCACGCACGCTTCCATGTGCGTGGTGTGGAAGCATGAGGAAATAAGTCCATGTGAAAACGCACATTCGAAACCTGGGGCAGAGTTCAGAGGTTAAACAGGCATCAGCCCCGAGGCACCAGCACCTCCCTACAGGGCGGAGGCCCTTCCGGGAGGGAAGGCCCGCAGGCCAGTGCAGACTCGCTGGGCTTGCAGCCCCACTTCCTGCATCACACGTGTCCACGCGGCTCCCAGGGGCACACACTGCATTCGTACCCACAGAAAGTACACAGGCTTCCGCGTCTCTATTGCTGCATGAGCCCGCCTGTTGCTAATGCGAGAGTTCCTACCCACAACAGTAGCGACCAAAGCAGTTTCAATTCCTAAATTTGGTAAGATGCGTCACTGGGGTGGGGGAAGATGGGGGAGATCCAGTGAACAGTTCCATTATACAGCAAAGATATTTATTTTAAAACATATACTTTCAATGTTTAGCAATCCATGAAAGAGAACACTATAAAGATGCATTTGAAAAAATTCTAACTATGCAGAACTATTTTCTACAACTACTTGCATAATTGAGGAGCAAACATAAAGTTATGTTGTCAAAGGCAGAAGACGCAGGCTACGGTCACTCAGATGTCCCTGCAAGAATAGGGTCATTCTGCTGTATACGGAAGTGATTCTGATGGCTTTGCTTCCCAGCAGTGATTTAGCGACACAGAGCTGGGCCGGTGAGGAAGGCGACCGAGTTCCCGGCCCGAAGACCAACCACCCTTGCAGAGAGCATCGCACCACAGGCGACGCTCCACTGCCCCCCCCCCCCCCCCCCCCGCGTCGGTGCGCCCAGCGCCACCGCCCAGAGAACACACCCCCACAGTGCCCCCCCTGCAAAATTCCTCACTGGCCCACGTAGTCTCACTGTCTTGCTGTCATTTTGTCTTAAAAGGACATTAGGCCAGACATCAGGGCTGTATACTATCACTGAGGTGACATTCTGGGAGGGCCAGACTGTGAGAGACAAGTCAGACTAGGGACTGCCACACCGGGGACGTGCGGGGGGACGGGCTGCCACGGGGCACGAGGACACGTCTGGGGTAATGGGAAAGCTTTACACGTTGACAGGGACAGCGGTGGTTACATGACTGTATTTGCCCAAAAAATATACGCCCGAGAAGGGCTAATTTTTCAATATGTTAATTACATCTCTATAAACTCACCTTTATTCTTAACAGGCGAAGGCTGTGAACAAACAACTTACATGGGAAAATATGTGCTGATGGTACATGAAAACAGTGAGCCAAAAGCCACTGCTTCCTGTGTCACACTCATGAGTGTGTGCCCACACACACAAGGACATGTCTAGGTGTGCGCAGGTGTGTTTGAAGGGTGTATAAAAACACCACGACACCGATCTTCCCAGTTACATACGACTGCACAGCTGCGAGTGTGTGTGAGTGACAGGGACACACACTACAATGTCAACAGTAACCATCTCCAAGGAATGTGACTCTGAGTGAATTTTATTGCCTTTATTGGCTTTTCTGAATTTTCAAATTTTTCTACAATTCATATGTTTGACCCTCTTAATTTAAAAAAAAAGTCAGAAGTGGAGGCATGGAGGGGGAGGACTGGAGAGCCGCACGCCCGGCCTGCAGGAGCGGGGCTGCAAGGCGCGGGCAGCGCTCTGCACGCGAGGAGGAAGAGCGGGGGTGGTGGCCTGGACACGCCATCCCCCAGCCCTCGCTCGGCCTTCCACACCGAATGCCGGGTTTAACGGAGGGAGCTCGGGGCAATTCAGGGTCGCAAAGCGCTGCGCAGCCGGGGAGTAAAGGGAAACCACGTGGCTCAGCGCCGTGCTCTGCCGTCCGACCACACACAGGACACCTGCTGTGGAACCTCATCTGCTGCGGATAAACCGCGGGAGCCACACACACAGCCGAGCCGACCAGAGAAACGGAACTTGACACCCTAGGCCGTGAAATCAGAACATCCTGTTTAAGCAATGGTCACTAGGGTAAAATTGGTCTGTTTCCCTCCACCTAAAAAACACAAACATATAGGTGGGACTAGGCATATGTCAAACTAAACTTCTGTGCACTGACCCTTTATGTTATCGCTTAGATATTTTATAGAATTATCGACAGCATTTCTACATTAGGCTCTCTGCCCCGAAACTACCCAATTAACCGAACGTTGAATAATGTTCTGGCATTTAAAGGTTTCTGAATTATATACTCCAGACTGCATGTGAACTTGGCACAGGGTAATCCCAAACCACCACAAGCTTCTGGCCCCTGGTCAGGCTCACAGTCCAGGCTGCCCTACACGGTGCAATAGCACCGGCCACGCCCCACCATTCAGGACACTCCCAAACCAACTTATGAAGAAGGGCTTAAGATGAACTCTTGAATCGGTGACCTACCTGCCACAGCGGGGCGTTAAGTTGATGAATCACCACGTTCAACTGATGATTTCTTGCAAAGGCCACAATTGCATCATTGCCAGCGAATGTACCAGGCTTTGCCAAACTGGCCACTGCATGGAAGCAGGAGAGAAAACTGAAGTCTCTGTAATAGGAAAACCCACATGCAAGCATGCTTCAGCGCTCATTCAGCTCCACACGGTGAGAAACGAGGGCGTGCATCGAAGAGGCCCGCCGGCTCTGTCCGAGTCTGGGGTCTGGGTGCCTGAACAGTGTGCAGACTGCTACTCGAGAGCACACCGATCATTCATAAAAAAGGATTTGTTTACTTATTCCTTCAATACATATTTGCTGAACGCTTCCTATAAGTCTATCTCTATGAAAGACATAGGAAATGTAACGATAAATAGTGACTGTAATAGTTTGCACTAATGAATGCACATTATGTATCGGGCATGGCTTTCCTCCTCACAGATTAGCACTTTTAATCCTCAAAACAACCCCCCAGAGGCATTATCGTGCACCCCATTTTACAGATGAGGAAACCGAGGCACGGAGTAACCTATAACTGTGCCCGAGCTCACAGAGCCAGTGCACGGCAGAGCTGAGATTACAGCCCGGGACGCCTGACTCCAAGAGCCTGGCTTCTGGCCACGCTGTGTCACAGCCCGTCACAGTGCGCCCTGGGGAAGGTCGCCATCGGTGGGGGGCGAGCAAGAAAACAGGCCCTGCGGCTATGTGGGTGCTACAGGGAAGGGATGCAGGTAAAGAATTTGGCCTCGCCCAAAGAAAAGTCTGACCTTTGTCCCTGGCCCCTGGGAGATAACCTCTGAACCCTTCAGGTTTCCCAAGTGACAGGAAGGTCTGTGCTATTCGCAGTGGGCTCCTCGCCTCTGACCACGTGACATCAGCCAGACCTGGGAACCGGGCAATCGATCGATAACGCCCCCACAGTGAAACGGGACACCGAAGTTTGGAGGAGCTTCGGGGTTGACAGTTGCATCATGCACAGGTGCCAGAAGGACAGTGCATCCTGAGGACAACGGAAGCTTTGTGTCTGGAACCTTCCAGACTCTGCCCTTTGGCTAAGTCTGACTTATAACCTTGCCGTGTAATAAACTGTAACTGGGAGTATAAGAACCTTCAGTAAATTCTGTGAGTCCTTGCAGCAAATCATCAGACCCAAGAGTGGTTCCAGGAAACCCCACGCTTGCAGACCCAGATCAGGGTCGTAAGCCAGTGAGGCAGAGTGGGGGAGGTCAGGTGTTCCCAGAGACGCCTCTGGGCTTAGACAGCTAAGCTAATTCCCAAGTGACAGGTGGAAGACAGAGACACAGAAGAGAGATGATGCTCCAGGCAGAGGAGAGATGGAGAGAGAGGAGTGAGGCAGGCAGGTCCGAGTCTGCAGGAACTCACCATGCTGAGAGAGCAGGGTGGGAGATGAGGGAAGAGAAACAGGAAAAGCACGGCTCCCAAAGGGCTCAGGAGTTTGGACTTTACCCTGAGGTCAAGGGGCTGCAGACAGGGGAGAGATGCACTGGACATACACACGGGTCAGTACTCTGGTGCTAAAAGCAAACTGAATGGGTCAACGGGCAATGAGACCATTCGAGAGAGCGCTGAACAGATCTAGGCAAATAACCACGTGACCAGAGAGGCCTGATCTTCTGAGGTGCCGGCAGGGGAGGAAAAAATCCTGAGGCAGACGCGACAGGACTTGATGAATGACCGGGATGGGGAGACACGGAGAGGAGGCGTGAGAACATTCAGGGCTCTGGTCTGGGTACCACACAGCTGGAGAAAAGGCACTGCCCATTCTCCAAAGCCACCGTCTGAAGGAAAATAACCCTAAAAGACACAGACAGATGCACGGGCAACCAAGTCCCAAAAAGTTAAGTGAGCCATTCCTCTATTCACTCAACAAGTATCTTCCAAGTGCCGCCAGCCCCCACCCTCAAGAATCTCAGAGGAACAAGGTGGCCGGACATCCGAAACCCAAAACTACGACATGAGTGACACCGCAGTAAGTCTGGTCTTCAGGTGACACACGAACAGCATGTGCAGACCTCCAAGGCCCCTCCCACGCTGCACGGCAGCCAGAGCTCCCTCTCACTCGGAGGCTCCAACCCCTCGTGAAGTGCCAGACAACAATCAGGCACGCACCGTGACATTTCGAGAAAATGTTTTCCCACTGATACCTAGAGGGACTCACCCTGGACCAAGTTCCTTGCCCTGTCACACCCCAAAATCTACCAAAGGACCTTCACTGAGGGTGTTTCAAGTGGAATTTCAAGTCACACACTAAAAACTCTCTTCATCCAAACTATTTTAACTGGATCAATGACACAATTCACTTTCTGCAGCTAAACTACACACCTCGCCCCACAGACCCACATTTAGCCTGTGGGCTGCGGGCCACCCGGGAAACCGTGCCGTGTGCCGGGCGAAGGGTGGTCCAGGGAGTGGGGCCGTCAGCTCGGTGACTGGCAGCACCGACTCACGGGGGGTCTGGCTGCTGGTGCCCCTTTCACTGCTGGTGCCCAGGGAATGAGTCCGTCCCCTGTGAGCTGCAAATCACTGACAGCTGCCCTCTCCACGGCAAACAGCACAGCCCCCGGGCCACTCCCCAGATGGGATGAATCTTCACAGTCACCTCTGCCTCCCCCTCTCCCGTCCTTCTGCCTCCAGCGAGCCCTGTCGGTCAAACTGCCAGCTGTGTCCTGGTCTGGGCTCCTGTCCTCACCCCCGGCAGCTGCCTTGGGGGAGACACTCTTCCTCGTTCATCTGGCCAGTGCGGAGACTCCTGACTCCTCACCCTCCCCAGCGCCCCTCTCTCCATTCCTCCCTAACATGGTCCCCCGAGAAGTGCTCTGGAGCCCAGGAAATACTGTCTCTTCCCGGGCAAGGCACAGAGCAGACTGAGTCCCATGATGGAAACGTTGCTGTAAAACATAAGTGCATCAGCACCCAGCACAGTACATCCTCAGTAAACACTTGTCAAATTAAAGTTGAAAAGCTCATATGCATCTTCTTGCTAGATTTGTGCCTACCAAGGCCTTAATTAAAATCACTAAAGATTTGCCCCAAATAAACAGGATGTGTTTGGGGTTTTGGTGAGAAATTAAAATAACTTTATTGATTTTTCTGATTAGAGAAGTAATACATGATCATTTAAAATCAGGAAATTCTACAGCCCTGGCCAGGCAGCTCAGGTGATGAGGGCACCATCCCAACACGCCCAGGCTGCGGGTTCCGTCTCCGGTCGGGGCGCAGGCAGGGACCAACCGACAAATGCGCAAGTAAGGGGAAAAACAGATCTCTCTCTCCCCCTGCCCCCCTCTCTGTCTGCCTCCCTCCCCTCCTACAATCAAAACATAAACATTTAAAAAGTTTAAAAAATGAAATCAGAAGAGTCTACAGACACTAATTTAAAATACACATAGACCCATCATCCCCAGATGGCTAACAGCGAAGAACTTATTTTAATTATCTCATTCAATTTAATCTTCCCCAAAAAAAGCCTGTAACAGGTGCCATTATTATCTCCCCTTTAGAGGAGTGTAAAGAGAGTAAGTAGGTTTCTGAAAATAAGTGGAGTCAAGGATAAACAACCATAAAATGTTTGTCTTTCCAGAATTTTTCTAGTGTGTATATCTTTTAAAAATAGGACCAATCTGCCCTGGCTGGCATAGCTCAGTGGATTGAGCGCAGGCTGCGAACCAGGCATCGCAGGTTTGATTCCCAGTCAGGGCACATGCCTGGGTTGCAGGCCATGGCCCCTAGCAACCGCACATTGGGGTGTGTGTGTGTGTGTGTGTGAGTGTGTCTCTCCCCCCCTTCCCTCTCTAAAATAAATAAATAAATAAATAAAATCTTTAAAAAAAAACAGGACCAATCTACACAGACTACTTTATAGCCTGCGTCCCCCAAGTCCATTCACGTCATCTTCTTTATTAAGGGCATTCCCATCAAAACCTGCTGGATCCCAACGGCCCACCATGCGGCCTACCACAGAGCAGACAAGCATCTGCCGAATACACGCCGTCGTTCATGTAACCAGACTCCCGGCTGGGCGGTGGGGAGGCTGGTGGATTTGGTTACCCGGCGTGTTCCTCCCGGAGGATCCGGTGTCCCGCGCGAACCTACCATGTTTCTCAAAGGGGACGTCGTCCTCCACAAAGGGCTCGAAGTCTGCCCGCTGCTTCACCATGTAGTCCACCGTCTCCTGCCGGTGCTTGAGGTGGTTGCGCGAGTGGCCCTCCAACTGATCGCCGAGCGCTCTGAACAGGCAATTGCTGTCAAAACAAAAACGCTGGTCAAAACCTCTCAAAACTTAATTCAGTTCGCCGAAACCAACGCTGGCTCACGCTAGGCCGCCCGTGCACATCTTTCGCACGGAGGAAAGGGGCAGCCTCAGCTGACAGACCTGCGGGGAGAGCGCTGGGGCAGGTGTCCAACGACAGTGCCTGAGCAGCAAGTGACAAACCGGGACGCTTTCCCCCCTTAGCGGCGGGCTGACGGAGGAAAGGCATCCAACATCCGGGGCCTCAGCTGCTTCGACAGGCAGGGTGGGGACGGTGATAAACGCGCTGCCTGCAGACGGGTCCGGGCGCTGCAGGCCACTTCTCAGGGGCTCTGACTCCCAGACGCTCTTCCAAAGTGGTAGGTCACGTCTACGGCCTCTCTCCTGACACGCGTTTCACTACGGCGGCCCAGCTGACTCACCGGTCACCTAGCAGACAGTGCCGGCAAGACGATGACCTGGCAAGCTCCCAGCACAAGCAACGGAACTCGGCGTCCTGCTCCGGCCCTAAGAACACGGGGGCACTCGGACAAGGTGTGGTGGGTCGCGCCGGCCGTGGCGGTCTCCCGCCTCGCCGGGCCCTCCCCTCTCGCCCGCGGGCCCCAGTGCTGCTGCCACTCCTGCGCAGTGAAAACGCTGAACGCGATTTCCATTGTGTGTCATTTCCCAAATTAAAATGCTGCTAATAAACTTGAAGAGTTATCATTACTTTCAAACCCCTAGAAGACTTCTACAATACAATTCCAAAGTATATCACAAACACGGAGCCAAGAGACGCAGAGCCTGGAAAAGACACACGCAGCCCGGCATCCTCAGAGCCAAGGAAACAAGCCGTTCGGAAGCCACACAGTGGCCCAGTTTCACACCAAACCGTCCGCTCTTCCAAACGAAACCCGTGATACTCTGATTCCAAAATATAAACGTATCACTTCCAGAAGGACTTCAGACGTACATGCACAGGAGAAAGAGGCTGTTTTTGTTTTTTCATCTTTCAACTCAGAAAGATGAATTTTCAACACAAAGTTCTAGAGGCAGGAATCTCTTCAACTGTATCAGGATTTATACTATTTTTTTTTGCAAGGGGCGAGGAAAAATGTAAAGATGACAGGTTCTATAAACCAGAAACCATGAAGCTTTGTATCAGCCGGAGGCGGAGACTGGAGCAAGCAGCCCCACAGCAGACCGAGGCGTCTCTCGCTGCAGTCCAACAAGGGCGGTCTCCTTTCCACCACAGGGGAAACAGAGAAGGAACAGAGCATTCTCAAGTTTAAGCTTTCCTCTCAAACTCTTCTTAAACCTTTAAGCATCTGCCACCGTTAGGTCTATGCTTCAATCTAGCTCAAGAGGTATAATTTAGCCCAAAATGATCTTTACTTATTTTTACATTTAACACATCCAAAGTCATGGTATTCTACAGAAAGCAACATGCTTTCTAACAACTTTTAGTAACATGGGCAAATGTTCTCCATTTAAGCCAAAGGGGCGGGTATGAAACTACACTGCATGAGCTCCAACAGGCTCACCTGCACGCCACACACAGACGTGAGCAAAGAACGAACACCAAAACTACAGCCTAAACTCCTCCCACTGTGTGCCAGGCAGTGCTGTGCACAGTCCACCAGCAGTAAGTGTGCTCAGCCCTCACAACTCTGAGCCGGGCACTATTACTATCCCCCCCCCACTCCCGGCAACTCGCTCAAGATCACGTAACTAGGAGGTGGTGGACCCAGGGTGCAAACCCAGGCACCAAAATGTCAGCTGTGGTTACTCCGAGGTAGCAGAATTAGAAGTAAAGGTTAAAGTATAACATTAACACTTTCTATATTTACCAAACTTTCCTGAGCTCACTAAAAACAATCGAAGTGAAAAATCGAGAGACAAATCCCCTCCTTCTAACAGTGGCCAACCCGGGTCCTCTGAGGGAGCCCAGCACGTGCCCGGACACGCGTGAGAACACAGTGATCACTGCCCAGAGGAGCTCCAGGGCATCCCGCTGTCTCCTGAGGGCACGCCCTCACCCATCACACACCTCGAGGCTCCTCAACCCCCGCACTACTGATGCTTGGGGGTAATTCTTGTTGTGGGGGGTGTCCTGTTAACTGTGGAATGTTCAGGAGCATCCTTGGCCTCTGCCAACCAGATACCAGTAGCACCGCCACCACCTCCCTCCCCGCCAGCTGTGACAACCACCAAAAATGTCCCCAGACATTGCCAATGTTCCCCAGGGGAGCAGAGTCATCCCACCTTGAGAACCACAGTGCTACTGGGACATATGTAAAGGTCGTGCATTTACACCCACAAAACCAACCAATCACAGAGCAGCAGGTGAGAGTTTTGCGGGCTCCACCATTTGGTATGAGCGACTACTGTAAGAAAACCTCAGCGGCTTCTGGGCTGCAGTAACCCTAGTCCACATGCACAGAAAGGGGGGTGGGCGGGGGCGGGATCTGTTCTATTCTTTGAGGTCAGACTACAGCTAGAGGATGGGTACCATTCTGGTTACTGCATTGTGAGAGAGAAATGTTCAGATGAAATGATATGGGTTTTTTAAAGATTTTATTTATTTTTTGAGAGGGAGGAGGGAGGGAGAGAGGGAGAGAAACACTGATTGGTTACCTCACACACACACACACACACACACACCCCCAACCAGGGACCTGGCCCACAACCGAGGCATGTGCTGTGGCCAGGAATTGAACTGGGGACCATTCAGTTCACAGGCCGGCGCTCAGTCCACTGCGCCACTCCGGCCAGGGCGAAATGATACGGCTGTACAGTGCGTAACTGCAAGAACATAAAGCACTACTGACGTTCAGATGAAAGGTATGTTATACTTGTACAATGCTGTAAAACTACAACACTGGAGCTACAGAGACACAGGTTTTAGTAAATAAAAGGAAATTGTATAGCTCTATGGACGCAGACTATATAGACTCTGAATCGCATAAATTTCTGCTGGCCACCCTGAAGAATTGTGTATGCCTGCACTGCACAACGTGGCAGCCACGGCCCCGTGTGGCTGACTACTCAGCACGTGGCACGTGGTCCATCCAAACTGAGGTGTGCTGTGAGTGTTAAGTGCTGGATTTTGAATAGTATTTTTTTAA
Organism: Phyllostomus discolor; assembly: GCF_004126475.2. Classification (NCBI taxonomy): domain Eukaryota; kingdom Metazoa; phylum Chordata; class Mammalia; order Chiroptera; family Phyllostomidae; genus Phyllostomus; species Phyllostomus discolor. The sequence goes on along the minus strand of NC_040907.2, from coordinate 11,889,385 downwards.
ATGTAAAACTTTATATTAAAATTTTTTATATTGATTGTATGTTGAAATACTTTATAGAATGGCTTAAAACACACATTAAAATGGTTTCACCTGTTTCCCTGTAGTTTTCTGATGTGGATGCTGAAAACATTTTAAATTACGTACATGGCTTCCACTGAATCTCTGTTGGGCAGCGCGGCCCTCGGTCACTGATCTCAAGCTGTGGTCCCTGACCAGCGGCGACATCAGCACCCCCCGCCCCCCGCCGCCAGCGCCTGTCTGGAACGGAAATTCCGCAGCCGCCCAGGCCTGCTGAATCGGGCTGGGGCTGGGGCCCAGACACCTAGTCACTCCGAGGGTGGTAGCTGGCCCTCCAGGTAACTCTGCTGCACGCTAACGTTTCAGAAACACTAGCCTAAAATCTAAACTCTAATAAATCAGTGGTTTTCCATGATGGCTGCACACAAAAATCACCTCGGGACCTTTTAGAAAATTATCAATAAGCAGGCTGCCCTGCCTGAGCTTACGGTGTGGCTGGTCTAGGGCAGAGCCCAGGCGCTGCATCGCTGCCCAAGGTCCCCCCAGGTGACTCTACTGCGTCCCAGGGTTGAAAACCACCAGCCGCGCTAGATAGAGAGACAGGGCTGCTGTGCGGACGATGCAGGTAACTAACGGGCAGGATGGTGTGTGAATGCCCTTCCATCACTGAGACCCTACAATGACAAAAACAACATAAAAAAGATGACTTGTTTTGAGATAGAGCTAAATGGCTAAAATTAGTGATTCCTTAATGTTTCATTTTAGAACACTCATTAGTTGTGTAATTTACAGGTACATGGAGTAAATACAACTGGATACAGTTCATAGGATGCTAATGATGCTTGTGCTGCCTAATGCAATTAGAGATTCTTTTTGCATATAGTCAATGATGACTTAAGGACAACATTAAGGTTAAAATATTTCTTTCTTGTTTTGAAATTGAATCCAGTTTACATGGGTCCACTTTCCAGACAACGTAACAAATAGGAAAATGGCCCATGATGCATTACAAAGCCCTATAAATAGCTTCCTGGTTAATCTTTGCAAAACTGACTCAACTCATGGAAACATCAGACTCAGAGGACACCAGCTAATTTCTCCCCAAGCACCCGGAGGCCCCAGAGCGCTACCAGGGCTGCAGCACCCGCAACGGACATGTGCTCATAGCAAGACGCTCTCTCAGGCTTCTCCACGTTGTAATCAGACCAGAATGGGAAGGCGGAAGAGTGAAGACTGTCAATTATTTTTTTGTATTACTATAACTTTATATCTCCCCAGAGAGCGCTCAATAAATATTACTAAAAGAAAGTGCTGGCTCCTGCCGGCCCACCACATGCACAGGAGACACCCCCACAGCAGTGACCCGCCCGTCACCACACAGCCGAGAGCACTGTGGCACTAAGGGGGGCTGAGCCACGGTCCACCTCAGGGAAGCCGCAGGGGGAGCGGGCCAGCTTCGTGGAGCCCACACACGAGGCATCATCGTTTTACCTAACACTGTCCGAAGAACAAAGGCCTGGGAAGTGAGAAACACGAGCGCTCCAGTCAGGCTGACTCTGGCCTCTAGGGCCTCACTGCCCCCGACTTCTAACACGCGCCCTACACCATGTCATCCTAGACAACGTGTAGGCTGCTGAAAGTAATGTGCTCTGGTGCCTTCACATGTGTCACCCCCCCCCCCGCCCTGGAACATCCTCCTGGCATGTTCCTAGTGGTCCCCCGTGACCCGGCCTGCACAGGACCCCCCTGAGAGGCCCCAGCACAGTGTCCATTCGAGGAGAACCCGCTGAATGAATGAGAAGGCCACGCTGACCACTTCAGGGAGCATCGGCCGTGTCCTCCTCCGTAGCATTGCTGTAATCAACCACTATTGAGAATACATCAGACTTCATTTATTTATGTAATCCACGCTCAAAGTGTGGCCCAGTGTGGGGGTCTGCAGCTCTGAGCCCCCGTCAGGGCATCCACGAATTCAGCACTGAGATGGCACTTCTCTCTGTCGCACTCACTCTCCCACAGGCGTGCGGTGTTCTCCAGAAGCCACCTGATACACGGGCCATCGTTCTGAGCCAACGCAACCTCTTTGTGTAGTCTTGCTTCCAATGTTTCTCTTTTCCTTTCTGAGATAGCAAATATTGCTAGCTATAACCCACATACACAGAAGCTCTTTGGGGTCCCCAGTAACTCTTAAGAGTGTAAAGGGGTCCTAAGACTACAATGTTTGAGACCCACTTTCAAACATTTCTGATTAGACTAGGAACTCGGTATCTTAGTCTTCAGTGTAGCCCCAGCTCCTTGCTTAACCAAGGCTTGCTCAGCTAACTACAGGAGAGCGCTCTTCGTGCGGTGGGTGGGGAGGTATCACCCCATCTCCCAGAGCACAGGAAAGCTCCCTCAAGATCTTGCAACTCCCCGTGGTGTGATTCCTGCTCATAAGCAGCCTTCTGTTGAGTATTTCCATTTCCCGGGCACCCTAACACTGAGAACACCATACCCAGCACAGCAGACACAACCCTAACTCTGAGAACATTGTACCAGAACAGCAGACACAAGCAGTCCAAGCCTGTGCAAGGAACAGCCCCACCCCAACCCCACTACAAAGTATTCAACTGGTGCTCGGATTTACATAGCAGTGTCTTGTGCTTTTGAGTTCGCTTAAAATAAGGCCCTGAAGAGTTCATTTAAAACTTTATATCCGAACAACACCGAAATACTACATAAAAAGCAAGATCCAACAAAGCAAGTCTTTGGCTGCAGGGACTCCACTAAGGATATGCCCCTTTGAGAGGCCCTGGTGACGGTCTAGCTGGCCTCTAGAAATATGATATTTCTATTTTTCATTCATTCAACAAAAATGCACCGAATGCCTCTATGTACTTGGCTGTGCTAAGGTGGTGGTGAATGAAATATAATCAAACTCCAAATCCAGTTAGTTTACAGCACTGAGCACACATAGGAAAAATGGGGAAGGACAATCAGAGCCAGTTCCTAACGGTCCTGATTAATAACTGTTCTCCTCCCTCCTCCCCTGCCCCCCTCCTTCCATCCAGGCTCCTGTTTCCACATCCCCTTTCCTGAATCCGTTTTTCCTTCCTTTCTCCCACTCTCTCCCTCCCCCCCGTTTATTCATCCCTAAAAAGACTGGACCTAGATTCCCTTCCAAACCCCAAGGAAGCTTGGGTAAGCACCTTTGCTTACAGTGGAGAAACTGAGGCCCATGGGAATAAGTAGAGAAGTTGCCTTCAGCCAAAAACAGGCCCTCACAGACCTCACAAAAGGGGGCAGGGGGACCCAAACGTAAGGGTTCACAGGAGGCAAAGTGTTATGCCAAGTGAGGCCTACACCTCTGTGACCCTCATTTTGTCCGCTTTACGTGCGGTCCCGGCTCTTCAAGGGACTGGCTGCATCTCACCCCTGCAGGACTCAGCTTAAATGTCACCTTTCAAACAGGCCTTCCTGCACACCGAACTCAAGACCACCTGCTCCGGTATCCTCTCTCCGCACCACTTCAGCTTCCTCACGGCCTTTGCCGGTAACGATTGGAGGGGGGAGGCGGAACGTGAGATTACTCGAGTGTCGCCTGGGAGGGGCCTCGCCGTCTCGCCCGCCGCTGGACCCCCAGTCCTGGGGAGCAGCTGGCTCTCAGGGCCACCGAAATGAGTGGGCGGGCGACGGTCGCCAAGCCCGGCGCGTCCCCCGGCGCCGCCCCCCCCTCCGCTCTCCCGGGCCCGCCTCACCCGTCCCCCGGCACCTCCCGCAGCTTCAGCCCCAGGGCCTGCAGCTGGTTAGCGAAGCTCACGAACTCCTCCTCGCAGCCGCCGCCGCCGCCGCCGGACTCAGGCCGGTTCCGCCGCTCCTTGGCCAGGGCCCGGCGGGCCGCCCGCTCGTCCCGCTTGCGCTCGGCCTCGGCTTTCCGGCCGCCGCTGCCCGGCCGGCTCTTCGCCGCCTGCTTTCGGGACATGGCCTTGGCCCCGCGGCCCGCAGCAGCGGGAGGAAAAGCCGCAGGACCGCGGGGCGGCCACTGTGGTGCACAGAACGGGGAGGGCAGCGGCCGAAGGAGCCCAGCGACGGCGACGCGGTCGTCACGGCTGCGCCGACGCCAGGCACTCTGGTCACGTGGCAGAACCCCGCCCCCTCCGCGGGGCTTGATGATCATAGAGATCTCGCCTGGGCGGGCTAGAGAGGCACGCATGTTTGTTTGCGCTGCTCTTCCCCCTAGCGGTGGGTAGTACTCCAAATGAGGAGCCGGGGCGTTGGGGGAGCACAGCAGGAAAAAGATTAAGCCGGGGTGGCATGAGAGCTGCAGCAAAAGCGAGGAAAGAATGGAAACTAAAAATTTTAACTCTAGCTGTGAGCGTATAGTTAGGAGAGCCGCCTTCATATTCTTGTTTAATTATCCCAAGTTACAAGAATCTGAGAGGTAAGCTAAGTTCAGGAAGATCACACGGCTCAGACACAGAGCTTTGCCCTGGTTCCAGAGCTGTACACTTTGTTTATTTAACCCGCCCTTCCAGCCTCTCTAGTTTCCCTCTTAACTCAAGGGAGAGGTAGCCTTTGTCCAAAACCGCTGGCTCCTCTGGTCACCTTGATTCCGCCCAGGGCGAACAACCTGGGTTTGTCTGGACCAAGTGTCTTCCTGGGACGCAGGCGTACCAGGATAGTCAGTCACCCTATTCCACGCCCACCTGCTCTGGAAGCCGACTCCATCAGTAAGGGCCTCTACTCCCTCATTCCAGCTTCTCTTTCTTAACGGTCTCTTCCCATCATGATGCCACCGTCTCCTCCTCTCGGCCATCTAAGCAGTCTTCGTCACCATTCCTGGAGAGGTTCCTGATGTCTACCCTTACCGATCTCATTTTCTCATTCCACTTACATGTTGCTTTTTGGCAAAAGCCTCCACTTCCTCAGTTTTGATGAGCATTTGTATTTATTTCTGATGTGTAAACAACTCCCATTTCAGGCCCTGTGCTAGGTGCCGGGTGTCACTCTGAACCAAAGAGACATGGCAGTTGTCCTCAGAAAGCCCACATTCTAATGGGACATAGAGCCAAGGGCACGGCAATCACAATAATATTCAAATGCTCTCAAGGAGGAGCTACAGGGCGCTGTAAGGAAAAAGTGAGCGAAAAATGCAAAAAGCCTTCCCGGAAGAGCTGAGTTCTATGCAGAAGCTTAAAGGATGAGTAGGACTTGGCCAAGCTAAGAAATTCCCGAGCAAAGGGCGTTGTGTCTCCAACACCGGAGCTCAGTTCAGAGGACCTGAAGGGAGTGCAGTCTAATGGGCCGCAGGGCTTGGACCGTGAGGCAGGAAGTGGAAGAAAGGCTCAGCACCGGACAATCTCCTCGGACGTATGGAAGGGCTTTACTCCAAGTCCTCAGATCCTGAAGGGTTTTAATCAGGGAAATGACCTGCTCAGGTTCATGTTTAGAAATATGTCTTTGGCCGTAGAGGGGAGAATAGGTTAAAAGTGGGATGCCAGGTAGCAGGCTCCTCTCAGTGTCCAAAGACAGGTGGCAGGGAGTGGGATGAAGGGGAAGAGGAGGAGACCGGAAAGGCAGATCCACACGTTATGAAACGGGATCCGACTGGGTTGTCGTGGGATGCACTGCACTGGAGTTCCTGCGAATCTTTCTCTGCGGACCCTGCTTTGATTCTCAGGAAGGAAAAGCAAGGATTGTGCCCGGCTCTGACTTTTCTTGCACAGACATTCCAAAGCCTGCACTAACCCCTCTGCTTGGATTTCGTCAAGTTGGGAGGCAGTGCTAGGGGTGGAAAACCCTTGCACGGGATGGCAGCGACCCCGAGTCTGGTCCAGGTCTGTGATTGACTGACTCTGTGATCTTGGGTTAGTTGTTTAACCTCCCTAGTTTCCTTTTCCTCACCAGTCAAATGGGAACAATAACAATGAAGGCCAAATACAATAGTAAAGATAATAATGACAAACTCCTGTGGTGTTTACTATGTACCAGGCATCATTCTCATTGCTTTACAAACACTATCTTATTTATCATTACAGCAACCCAATGAAACATGTATTATTTTTAATATCTACTTCATAGAGGAGAAAGCTGAAGCACAGAGAGGTTAGGTAACTTTCCCAAAGTCACACAGCTAGCAGGCAGCAGAACCAGGATTTGAAGCCAGGCCAGCTGGCTCCAGAGGATATGCTCTTGACTACTGTGTTATACTACACATGTGATTGGTCATAAACTGCAAAGAACTCTACATCATGCATGAGTATGTTTCATTACTAACTCATATGCTTCCCATGTGTGTCACTGATACAGCCTTTCCACCATCCCTATGGTCCCATATCACTCTCACCTGATTTCCTTCTTACCTCCCTCTGCGTCGGACCAGATCATCAAGATTGTAGAGCCCGGTGGGCCTGCATTTCCACCCTTTCACCTTACGCGAGTTATTTAACCTCTGAAACTCAACCTTCGACTCGGCAAAATGACCACGGTGACAGAAGATCAGGCGGGAGAGTTGTAAAGATTCAATAAAAATGCAAAGCCCCAGGCCCCTAGTAACTAGCAGCTTCATGCAGCCCTTTGAAGCATCCCACCGGTTGTGGAGGGTTCCGGAGCTCGGGATAAACACTGCCACTGCAGACTTCAGAAACCGGGGAGAAGGGTTTGCCACCACGACACTGGAAATGCAGAACACGTGAAAGTAGCCACAGAAAAGCTTGCCCTTCTTGGAGACATCTTTCCTTGCGTAAGCCCTCGGCCTGCCAGCCCATGCCTGGAGTTTCGAATGCCCTTCTCCCAGCTGGACATGTGTTAGGCCATGTCTCCCCCTGTGTGTCACTCAACACTGCCTATACATCAGATCTAAAGGCCAGGGCAGAGGATACTTGTGAATTACCTGGGTGTTTTACCAACTTTGCCAGAGTTCATTTTAAAAAAAATCACCAAACCTCATTGTGTGGCATTTAGTACAAATTGGTTTTTTAAAAAGTTACTAGGAGAATTTTAGTGAAGAAGTGCAGCTTCAGGACGTATGATCAAGGCTGCGAGGAAACGAGAGCTCTCACCCACTGCTGTTGGGAGGTAAACTGGTCTGGCCACTTTGGAGGGCAATTGGGCCGTCTCTGGTGACACTCTAGAAGCCCAGTGACCCAGAAATATCACATCTCGTCATCTATCCTAAAAACCTTGTACACATGCCCTCGCAGGTATGTCCAAGGATGTTTGAGGCTTGATGGTGTATAAAAGCAAATAATTAAAAGCCATGCAAATATCCATCAATAGGAAAACGGCTTCTTAAATTATGGACCAGGCATTTATGAAATAGTCTGCAGCAGCTTCAAAGATGGAGGTGGAGGGGAAATGAGGTAGGCCTACATGAACTCACGCGGATAGCTTCCCTAGACGCGAGGCTGGACGGAAACATGTTCGGCAGAGCGAGCTGTTCCGGGCAGCCTTCATGTAAAACAGAACAACAACATAAAACAGAAGAACTGCATGTTTCCAACAGGTATGTGTGTGCACTTAAACAGTAGGAAATGGTCTGGAAAGATAAAGCCCAAATCGGTAAGAGTGAGGAGGGAGGAAAGGGTGAATGTGACCTTATCTTTACCTGTAAACCTTTTTAATGAGGGCAAGGTAATTGTGCATTATGTGTTATGATTAATAAAACATTTTAGTAGATGAACAAAATCCAGTCCTTCTTTCCCATGGAAGCCCTATAGCATTTGGGGTGGGGGGGGGGACCTGCTTTATCAGCTCACTTGAATGTGTAATGAGCATATTGCTTTTCCTGAAAAGTCGCTATTATAGCCTTTATTAGACTCAGTGGCCAAAGGACTTCCCCCTGGCCTGAGAGCTGTTTTAGCCACAGCAGCTGTTGCCAAATAACAGAAGAAATCGTCACGGGCTCTCCCCTCACCATCTGTGTGCCTCAGGCAGTGGGAGCTTTACTACATTCCCACCACACTCAACATCTCTCCGCGAGCCGGCGTCCTCTGAAATCCCGTTACTAACTTCTCCCCGCTCCATGCTCTCCCACTGTACTAATCTCAGCCCTGCGATGCACCCCCTTGGAAGGACACATTCGACTTGGACATTGACCGAATACTGACACCTAGAGCTAACGTAAGGGAACTCCCCGTAGGAAGGCTGAGCTCCCGTGGTTCACAGATGGGTCCTATTTATGACGACGGAGGAAAGCAGTGCGATGGTAAGCTGTTACAGCTTCTTTCCAGGTGGCCACGGTCGCTCCGCTGCCGCCGGCCACTTCGGCTGGACCGGCTTGACTGGAGCAGACAGTAAAACCGCAAACTTTTACACACACACTCCTTACCCCTCTGGGGCCGTTGGTCTGCTCTAGAACCACCCCACGTTGGTATGCTCCAGAAACAGAGAGGGTGTCTAACCTCTGGAGGATCTCAGATGAAGAATGGACTCTTTGTTAATAAATGACCGGTCCCGATCCGACTTATACATGATCACAGTTCCTGGCCATTCAAAATGAACCTCCAGAGAAGCTCGAGGCAACAGCACGGCTGATCAAGTGGCGGGGACGGCTGCCTGGAAATCTGTGAAACCCAAGGCCTGCGTCACCAACGTTAATTACTTCCCAAAGGAATATGTAGAACTCATCATTAAGGATGCCCAATCTAGGGCACCGTACGAGGTAAAACTTCATTGGATCGATGATGGTTGGAGTCTCAGTCCACTGACTAATTTACGGTGTGGCCCGCATAAGACACCTATCCTGTGAGCATCCATTACAAGACCCCTGATAGAAACGGCTCATCGGGTGGCCCATGGGGCAGCTGATAAACTTGTAAATTTCATGGGTTAATGCTGGTGGGAAGGGAGTTCACGGGCCATCAAAGAGGCACAATTGACTTGTACTACTGTGTGCCCTAAGTACAATCCAGAAGAGACTGTCCCTACCGCCCCAGGGCATTCTGATTTGTCTACCGGACCTCTCAATGCATGGCAAAGAGATTTTATCCAGCTGCCCCCTTCCTAAGTGTGGAAATTCGTCCATGTCATGGTTTGCATGCTTTTTCATTGGCTTGAAGCATTCCTTTGCCCACAAGCCACTGCTTTGGCAATTGCAAAAATATTATTAGAAAAGATTGGCCCTGGCTGGTGTGGCTCAGTGGACTGAGTGCTGACCTGGGAACCAAAGGGTCGTGGGTTCGATTCTCAGTCAGGGCACATGCCTGGGTTGCAGGCCAGATCCCCAGTAGGGGGCGTGTAAGAGGCAACCACACATTGATGTTTCTCTCCTTCTCTTACTCCCTTCCCCTCTCTCTAAAAATAAATAAATGAAATCTAAAAAAGAAAAAAGAAAAGAAAAGATCATACCCATGTGGGGCATACCCTCAGAGCCACATAGTGACTGGGAATGCATAGGGGTTGGCAAAAGTAAGTTTACAATTGTGAGTTTGTAACACGCAGTTTATTCTTGTATTATTTATTTATTAATTATTGAATTGTTGTTGTTGTTGTTATTATTATTATTATTATTATTATTTTCCTCCTCTTGCCCACCCCTGTACTTTACCAGCCACGTTATGAAACAAGTCTGTGAGGTTTGGCCTGTTCTACAGCATTTTCACTGTGCTTAAGTCCCTCAGGCCTCGGACTGATAGAACAAGTGGCATTATTAAAACTCAACTGGCAACATTTCTGCAGCCCTTACAATTAGCTTGGCCTAAAGCACCTCCTCTGGTCCCTTCGAACCGGGGAGCTGCTCCCTCTGGGAAACACAAACCATCACTCTTGGACATGATTACCAGCCGCCCCACGCGTTTGGCCCCGCCTGGTTTGTACTCAGCTAACTAAAGGAGGCATGCTTCGTGACTGCGAAGGAGTAGTCAGAGCCTTAGACAGAAACCACACCCTGGGAGAACAGTCTTTCCACAGCGAGCTCCCAGGAGATACAGCAACAAACACCACGATCTACACCAGGTGATTTTTGTCTCCCGGAGAAGACACCTTAACAGATATCCATGTACTCTTAACTGATCCTTGTGTCGCAAAACTTAACGGTGTTGACCCTTGGATTCACGTGTTTCGCCTAAAGAAGGCTCCAGCTGGACCCCTGAACCGACTGGGGAATTAAAACTAAAACTAACGAGGAAGTCAGGCAGGTGACGTCTGACGGTGACGGCCTGCCTGAGGTTCAGGGCCATGTACCCTACTCCGACCTCATTACAGATCCTCTCCAGGATGGACCTGCTCCATCATGCTGATACATTTATTGAGCCTCTTGGTTACCTAACAATTCGACATGCTTGACAATTCCGTAATTACCTAGATTGATATGCACATTGTCCATGAGGTTTTGGGAATATTATAGTTAATTGCCCTTCTTAGGCCTATTATCTTGCTAAAGAAGGCCCACTAATTAGGGGGTGGTTTGGGAATGTCCCTGAGCCACTTCCTGTATTGTGTCCGAAATGGTGACTAGACAGTGCTTCGTTAAAAATCTGTTTAATTGTAGCTTGGAGTCTTTTCCTCCTCTGAGGGCAATTCTGTTGGCAAATAGGAAAATAATGTTCTAGTGGACTATTCCCAAAGTGTAGCAACTGGGGGAAAACCTCTTCGAATGCTGGGTGTGTCTCCAAAGAGCAAGATGGGCCAGATCTAAAGATGCCCCCTAGTTGTACCTGCGCCCCATTTCTTCCTGGTCCCCAGAGCTATAGCAGAGTTCCACTCCCGCCTCAAAACTGCCTACCGAGTGAGACTGTTTGATTGGGTCTCTATACTTTGTTTCTTGACCGATAGCCCCCAAAGACCTTTCTCAAAAGAAGGTCTTTGAACTGGGCCAAACCCCAGGTAGCTCAAGGTCTCTACAAAGAGCATTTGAAACTTGCTACAGGAATGACATTTTTCTTATTGATAGCCTCAGAAATCATTTATGTTTAGCCATAGCATTCTGCTGCCAACGCCAATCAAAACTCTTTGTAAGTAATTTATGCAAACTTTTGTTTTTTTTCTTTTTCCTCTAAAACCCCTGATGTTTGTGCCCTAGTGGGCCCTATTTGGGTTGCTACTCATGTCTGTGTACTTGAACTTGCAGTTCTTTGAGTCCAAGTAAAGGCTTTTGCTTGATTGGCATCTTGCTCGCTTGCCTCCTTCACCCTATTGCCCTCAGATGAGTCTTTTTTTATTTTCAATTTGCTCATCCTGTGAGGATGCGGCTTTCGAAACAAAATTAAATATCAACTAAGGTGTGTCCACATTGTCACAGACTATATGATACTAGAATTTGAACTAATGATACGTCACTCTATGTAATGGGCAGAGAGGACACAGGAAGATGTCAAACACTCAAGACAAAGATCATCGCCTCACCCAGCACCCAGCCCCACTCCACAAGTTCACGTGGGCGACGTGGGTGTTCTGTGCAGACGGCTGACGGGCAGAGCCTCTGAGAAGGACAAGTTCAGAGTGGGAGTGTCTAGTACCAAGGCCAAGTCTTTGATGTCATTATTTGTACCCAATGTTCTAAAAATGCAACATGGTTTGATTATCTCCTGGGACAGTCTCCTAGCAGGCCACAGAGAAGAATGTTATCAACAAAAGTCATCTTTCTCCCTCTCTCCCCCTCCCCTCTCTCGGTCATTCTGTGTTTCTCTGTCTGTTGTCGTTGTTCATGTGTGTGTGTGGGGTGTGTGTGTGTGTTTGCACATGAATACACATACAGAGGTCTGTCACTCTTTGTCTCTTTCCCACTTATGGTTCTTGCTGCTGCTGGTGGCTGGCCCTCCTGTGTGCCTCTATCTGTCCTGCTGTCTCTCCCGGACTTCGCCTCCTTTCTCTGGATTCCCAGCACCCCTTTCGTCTCACCCACTTCGCAGATGGCGGACTGAACAGAAAAGCGTTTGGAGTGCCCAGATTGAATTGAGTCCAAATCCCACTTCTGTCGCTTACAACCTATGGGACCAAGAGCATTTTCCACAACCTTCCCCAGCTCTGGTCCCTCATCTGAAAAACGAGAGCGGTCATGGCTTCTCAGAATGGTTCCGAGGCGTTGATATCATGACCCTGGTCCAAGGAATATGAGCTCCCTCCTCCTCTCCCCGCCACTTCTCTCTTTTACCTGCCTCGCTGCTGCCCGTCCTCTCCACTGTGCCTTGAAGGTTACATCACTGGGTTATGTTCCATGTAAGAATCTCGTGTATATGTAAAATGAACAGGTTCACATCCTCCACGGTTACTTTTTCTGGCAACTAAACAGAACATTTTGCACTGCTTCCTAGAGGAAGAAAACACATCAGTTTCTATTTTCATAGGATGCTGACTTGATTTTTCCATTTCTTCAATGGCCCTTGACTGGGGGAAAGGTCATGGGGTGTGGGCTGGGGGCTCCGATTCCCGACCTGGACACTCATGCTCGTTCAATGACTTGGCTAGTCCTCGGGCGACAGGACTTATCTTTCCATCTCCATAACATTGTCTTTGTGTGGTGTCCGTTGGTACAATCATCTGTCTGCGTAAACGACCTGGGACTGCACCATCAGCACCTGTGCCAGGCCCCGCCCTGCCGCGCAGGTGACAACCCGGCAAGGGGGGGAGCCCTGTGCTCACAAGGGGGCAGCAGAAAGGCCACGCTTTCTCCTTCCTCTCAGACGCTCCCATGGAAACTCTTCTGGCGTGAGAAGTGCACTGTGTTCATGGTGCAAGGTTTTAAAAGATATTAGAGAATTAAAAAAAAAAAGGAAAAAGGTACCATGATCCCACTCTCAGAGATAGTGATTATTGTCATTTTGGTGTATTAGGGCAAACCCTATGAGATGGCTGATGTATTTGGTCATTTTTAACCTGCAAAAGTGGTAATTTCATGGGATTTAACCTACTATTTTCTCCCACCTTTTCACTACAATGAACCTAAATGCATTTTTTTAAGATTTTTGTTTATTTATTTTTAGACAGAGGGGAAGGAAAGGAGAAAGAGAGGGAGAGACACACCGGTGTGTGGTTGTCTCCTGCATGCCCTCCACCAGGGGGACCTGGCCGGCAACCCAGGCATGTGCCCTGACAGAAATGCATTTTTAATTACAAAATTGAAGCAGGCTTATCTGTGTATATGTGTGCTATCTTTAATGCCTGCCTTTTTATATAAAACATTAGTGATTACAAATATGTGTAAGGAGTGATGCCATAGACGCTAGTGTGCGTAACAGTTTCCTTGGGAAGAAGTCACTCAAACAACTGGAGCCCCCCACACCCTCTTCCCCAACAGTCACCCCCTTCCTATCTCCTCAAGGTAACCACCTCACACACCTGGTGTTTATCGTGCGTAGGTTTGTACCGCTACACAATATGCAGGGTTGTGCATCGTTTTTAACTTAACAACACCAAATGACAGAAAAGGTGGCCATATTCTATGATGTTTACTGCTTATTAAACATTATCGTATTTTTAACTATCTATCCATGCTGACGCTTGTAGCTTTTGTTGACTCATTTTCAATGTTTTGTTACTCAATGCTCAGGTGTGCTGTCCACCTTTCTCCACGAGATGCAGTTCCTTCGTGCCGGGGACTGTGTCCTAGTTATCTGTGGCTTGAGAGGCTCTGGAATGGGTGTGGAGTGGAGCAGGCAAGCACAGGAGGTGAGAGACCAGTGCGCTGGACAGAAAGCCCAGCGTCCTTTGCGAGCTGCCCGAGGCAGAGAGCACGGATGAGAAGAAGGGTCTCCTGCCTGGGAAAGCAGATGTCAGAGCTGGACACTCCGTCATGGTATCACCCTCCGGTGCCAGATTAGGGGGCCGGTAGGGTGTCCAGTCCGGAACTGTAGGGGAGGGGAAGGGCATGGGGAGAGCTTGTAAACCGCCCCAAGCCCGTTGCTGGAAGATGAGTGTATCCCTTTCGCCAGCACCACCAAAACCCACATTTCCAGATAAAGGCATTGACACGTTCTTAGGATTTTTTCATATATTTACCTCCATGCTTTTCAGACAATTAAAGTTCATAGTTGGTAGGAAATGGCATGGCTGGAGCCTTAAAACACAAACAACCAAAAAAATTCCTTTAGTAGTCCAGTCTTCCCAACCCTGAGGAGTTTAAAGCGTACCCGTAAACTGAGCTACAAAGCACAGGGTCAGCAACCCACCACAGACACAGTGAGGCGGCGTCCTGCAAGGGTGCCGGGCTCCGGAGTCAGGCACAGCCGAGTTCGAGTCCTGACCCTGCCTCTTCTGGGATGTGTGTGTGACCCTGGACCAGTTCGCCAACCTCATTCAGTTTCTGCCCCTTTATCTGCAAACTGGAGCCACGAATGCCCTCCTTGCAAGTTGATGGGCTTCAACTGCCTGGTTTACTGCCTGCTGCACATTCTATAAATTGAGCAACTTTTATGAGCCAGCCGGTGTGGCCGGGAACTGCCTTTGACTATGGACACTGAACCCACGTGGTGGCTGAGCAAGAATGAAACTCCTCGTGGTCACAAAAGGCCAAAAGCTCTCTGCCAGGGCTGTCCCGTGCAGCAGCCAGGAATCGCTGCTCACAGCCCTTCCCAGAACACGTCTGTCCCTTAAAGACAGCACGTGGCTGACATCCCAGGAAATGCCTGTGGTTCTGCGTTTGTTTCTCATCTCTGAGAAGAGGAAGGGGAGAAAGGGGCGTGTGTCAGCAAAGTCCAGAAGAGACTCGGACCCAGAGACGAGATCTTTCAAATGAAATAGAATGTTTCAAGTTCCCGTGAAATCTCCAGGTGCAACAGCGCAAACTCAAAAGCATCCTGGAAGGAGGTGAGGTCTGCAGGTCTCACAGTACCAGGCAAACATCCTCTCTCTCTCTCTCTCCCTCTCTCTCTCTCTCTCTCTCTCTCCCTCTCTCCCTCTCTCCCTTCCTCCCTCTCTCTCTCTCTCTCTGTTCAGTTAGAAGAGGAAGTGGCGTCAAAGTGACCCTTTTGGGGGTAGACTTATTCAAAGAAATGAGCATATCTTTTTTGCATTCACCGTTCTTACTGTCACACACATACTCTACTTAAATTAGCCTTTGTTTTAACTTACACAGCTGGAGCCACGGGGGTTTCTCCATTTTCCTGGTGAAAAATGCCACGTTTTGTACGGTGACAGAAAGTCACTAGAATTGTCGTGATGATTGCTTCATAAGGTGTATATGTGCAAAATGTGTTGCACATGTGAAACTAATATGATATTTATGCCAACCACACTTCAATTTTTTAAAAATGGGTCACACTTTAAAAATGTGTGTGCCATTTGATGCCTAACCTCAAAAATAAGTATTATGGCATTTGTTATGCTGGGGAAAGTGGTAAACAGCCTAAATGCTTCTCAAATAAACGAGGATGCCGCCATCCCATAGAATAACCTGCAGCCATTCCAAATAGTCTTGCTGAAGACGACCCATCCAATGAACTGAAAGGCAGTAATGTGCACCTTGCGTCGGGAGGGGAAAGAAGCAGTTTGCAGAGACGATATCATCCCGTTTCTGTAAACAAACAGAACACGACACGGGGGAAACACAGAACGAAAGCACAGATGTCAAAGTCTAAGCTGGTTTCCTCTGGGAACTTGGCAATGGAGGTGACTTTTATTTTCTTCGTTTGCATCGTTGCATGTTTGCATTTTTCTAAATTTTGGACGTTGAAGTTGTATTACAATGGTTATAAGAGAAAGTGCCCCCAAGGGCGGGAATGGTTCTTGGAACGCCTGGGTCTGAGCTCTGCCCTGCTCCCTAAAGCTTCCCCCAGCCCCGGAGCCCTCAGCACGCCAGTGCCGGAGCAGGCTTCTGTGGGGAGGGCCAAATGCTCCACTCTTTAGCAGCAAATCCTGACTTTGATTCACGCCAGGCATGTCACTTGTGCCAGTATCTAAGTATACTCATTAGTATCAGAATGGGGTAGCTGTTATACCCATTGGGTTGGCTTGCCCAAAAAGAACATCAAAGAGTAAGAACTCAATTTTTTTTTTAAGAATCTCCTTGGGGACATCCATGCTTACAGCTGTGACATTGGCATTGCTGTGGCATCAGGAATTTGAGATGGGCTGGCCCTCATGTGGATGGCTGGGTCATTTTATTTATAGGCTAAAGAAAGCTGCCAGCGCTTTGTGGTGAACCTAGAACCTGCCCTTGGCCCCCTCTAAGTGAGACAGAAAGGACAAGTCCACCCTGGCACCTTGACCCACCGTGAATCTATTCTCTGCTCTTTTTATCATTTATCTAGTTCAGATTTGCAGTCATAAAGCGGGTGCCAGGCCGGTCTCCTTGCTGAGCAACAGTCGTTTACAAACGGCAGGGGGAGCGATGCATTTGGTAGCAGATCAAGTGAAGATGCAAAAATGTCAAGAAGTAATATGACACCCCCTTTCCCAACTCACAGTGAGATATTCCCTCCAGCTCTAACATTGCCACCTACAGGAAGCCTTCTGGGTTTCACAAGTTACCCTGAGACCCAGGACTGTCATCTCTCTATCCTCAGACTAGGCCCTGGCACGAGAAAGAGCCCGTGAATGAAAGGATGAATGAGTATGAATGAATGGATGGGTGAATGAGTGAATGGCTGACTCACATGTGAGTACGTGAACGTGAGAAGGAATAAATGAACGCCTCCCTCTGACAGCACTTTGTAGATGTGCCTACTCACGCATTTCACAAAAATGTAGTGAGGATTTGCTGTGTGCCAGGCTCTGTGATGGGCAGTGGGATACAAAAAGTCAGACAAGCTCCCAGCTCTCATGGAGCTTATATTCTAGTAAGGGAGAAAGTCAATCCGCCAGGAAACCAATATGTGCCCGATTTCAGATGGCGGTGGTGCTATGTGGAAAACACACAAGATCACATGAAATAGAGTGCCTGGGCGTGCAGGGTGGCTGGAAGATAAGAGGAGCAGGGGGGACCCCTGTGAGAAAGTAGCATTTAAGTTCTGACTTTGAAGAACTTAGGAAAGAACTTGTTTTCAAGTGCTCCCTTAGCTTATTTCGAGCACTTTATTCTTAAAAATGAAATTTCAAGGACACGCCTGACATCGTCTTTTTCTTGACAGTGGGAGCTGTATCTCAGCCATCACTGTTAGCTGGCAGGATACAGTGACAAGCGCATGAAATTTGCAGTCGGTCTCCCCAGGTTCAAATCCTGTCTCTGTCACTTACTATCAAAAATCCATGCTTCCTCTCACACAGTGTGAAGTTGTCGCTTAAAGACAGATGCCCAACCATGGATTCCATTTTCCAGTCCCTCTCACACCCAGGTGTGGCCAAGGACAAATTTTTGGCCACTGAGATAAGAGCAGAAGTGATGTGTAGCACTTCCAGGGCTGGGTCACTGAGTCACCTTACAGAGAAAAGCCACCTCTTTACCGGGAATGAATGCCCTTATTTGGCTGTTCAGTAAGGGGAGGGGCAAACTTTGATTATGTTCAACTTCTGAAATGTTTAGGGTATATTTGTTATAACATCTAGCATTATTACACAAACTAATACAAACTTAAAGTATGAAAACTAATGTGTCACACACTGCCTACTCAAAGTGCTGCTGGCTGTCCAGAACTGAGTACAGGGGTCTGAATCCTATTAAATCAGCCTCACGTTATTTTATTCCCGTTCCCCATCTTGTCTTTCCAGAAGGGGGTGGTTTTTACTATACTAATTATTTATTTCTTGGAAGGTTAGTGACGATAGGGAGAGGCATATTAGGCCCCCTAGGGCCTTGCAGACTCGAGTTACCAAAATTTGTTTAATCATCTGCAGATATAGGAGGAGAGAGTCTTGCTCCACTAAGTAACCTCCCTCCTCCTTGAGCTCAGAGTTTGCAGTGGAACTTGAAGATCAAGACTTTTCCGGGATATAAAACATCTTTTCTCTTCCTCCCTCTTCCTCCAGGACAGTTCTTCAAGTAGGGAAACCCCTGCAAGGCTTTTACTTCTCAGGCATCTAAGAGGGGAGAAGAGAACCCCGTGCCTCATGCTTTCACCCACTTTAACATGAGATGATGCGTACAAAGCTCCCAGTACAGCACATGGCACAGTGGCAGGAACTTGACAGACAGGGCCTGGCCTGCCCCCGCTGCTCGCCAGCTCCTGTACTCACTGTCAAGTACGACACAACTGACAGCTCGCCTCCATTCCGGTAGTCCCGTCTGGGACTGTGATTAACCCTCAATGAGACATTCTCTACCTATCGTGTGCCCGTCTTCGACAGCTCGTGCCTTTCTGACCCCCTGCCCCTTTTTTTCCTGACGATTTTTCTGTGGACTCGTCTTACAGTTCACTGCTGTGAATTCTTTCTTTTGCTCTGTCTAATCGGATGCCTTGCATTCTCCATGTTATGTCTTACAGTTTTCAGTTCCAGCTTTTCTGTCTGGCTCTCCTTCCTATCTGCTGTGTCATTTTTAGCACTCCCTGCTTTCTGACACCATTTTTCGGCTCAGTGTGCATTTCCTGGGACATAGCAAGTGCGATGGTTTCGTTGTCGGTTGCCGGTCAGCCTAACAACAGCGGTTCCCCAGAGTCCGTTTCTGCCGCCCGTTGTTTCTGCTGACTCTTGCTCGCGGCGTCTCGCTTTTTGGGGTGCTGCTTATCTTTCATTGCTTATGGGATACTGTATTTTTAAGCCTATTTGTTAAAATCGCTTGAGGCCTGAGAAGATGTTATGTTCTTCCAAAGAGGATTTTCATTACTGTCAATCAGACACCTGCGGGTACTGTCTTTCTGGGACAATTTACTCAAATTAAATCGATGGATGTTGGAAGGCCACCCTGATGATTCAAAGACTGGCTATAGTCTGTGCTATGGCTGGTTCACCTCCACTTGGCCCTTTCCCTAGGGCAGAACCCTTCTGAGTCTCAGCTAAAGATGGAAATGGTTCGCCAAGATGACTACCCTTGGTGGAATTCAAAATCCTACTTCAGTCCCCCTGTCTCTGAGAGCTGCCAAAAGTTTAGCTCGACCTTTCAGCTGCCTGTTGGATGTCAACAAAGGCTCCTGAGCACACGGATCCAGGCACAGATGCCTTTGCTAGGACCACTCATTCTCCAAGGTTGAGTTTTCATACTCTGTCCACCTATACCTACCTGCCTGAGTCAGATAGAACAAAGTCTTCGGTTCCAGGAATCGGGAAGAGTTGCTTTGAACACAAATCTCCAGTCCTGTGAATTGCAGCTGTCCTCATCACTTCTGTCAGATGTTATTTTCCAAGAAAGACCAGAGACTTTACAAGCTAATCATTGCTCCTACCAGCCTCATAAATTGGGAGGCAAGGGCGGGGCAATAAAAGGGGAAATGTTTTATTGTCTCCGTTTTCAAAGGCAGTTTCCAAGTCAAAGCAGATGAGTCATAGCGGAGATCAGACTCCGGCCCCCAGACTGTTCCATTCCTCTGAATTCCGGCCTGCAGTGGGGGACTTTACCCCATAAGGACAGCCCCTTCTCATCTAAGAAATATGCAAAGCAGACTCCTGGCCACCAGGGAGAGGGCAGTGGGAGAAAGGTGCATGCCAGGTCCGTGAGTGTCCCTAAGGATTGAATGATCCCATATCTTGAATTTTCAAGACATTAATAACCATCCAAGTTACTATTGATTGAACATTCGCTACTGTGCTAAAGCGTGTTCATGCATTATTTTATATGATCCTCACACATCCCTCTGATGACTATTCTACCATTAGTCTCACCTTCTGAGTCCTGGGGAGGTTGAGACACTTGCCACGGCCACCTAGCCAGGAAGCAACAGGCCTATGGTTTGACACCCAAGTCAGTGAGCTCTTGCTGCCTTTCCTTCCCTGCCCACAGATGTGTTTCTAGATATTGAGAGACAGAGAGGGAACCGAGGGCTGCCCCAGGGCCCAGGCTCACCCAGAGTCGGCTGAGGAAGCTGAACCCCAGAACAAAGGGCAGCAGGAAGAGGAGAGGCTTTCTCCAAAAACAGCAGGGTGGGTGCTGAATGACTTGCTGTTGACATGGCAACCAAGACACACCTGCTCCACCACCTGGATGGCTATTAATGGGGAGACGTCATGTTCTTTCAGTTACTGTCTTTTCGTTTCTTCAAAGTTGTACAAAGGCCAAGTCCCACCAGTGGGGATCCCAAACATCGTTCTCCATCTTGCCTTACAATGAAGCTTAAAGAATGTTTTGTCGCTGAGGCCCGCCCCCCGGAGGGCCCCTGCCAGGACAAGAAAGTGCTGCCGATGGCATGAAGGTGCAGCTTTGCAAGGGTGTCCCTGGCCCCAAAGAGATTCCCCATATTGATGTGTCCCTCTGGCTGAAATTCCACCAACAGAGCTGTCCCTCTGGGGTAAAAAGAAGTGAACCATCTTTCAAAATACAAATATTCCCAGCAAGTCCCTGGATTTTTAGTAATGTTATTTTTTTCTCACAAAACGATGTCTCCTCCCAGACTTTGGTAACCCTACCATTTGTCTGCTCAGAGCCTGACCCATAAAAGGTCCCCCGTCTGCCTACCATCGGATGAATGATCGAAATGCAGAAACAAACAAGCAGCAGCCTAACACTAGAGCAGAAGCTCCAAGAAAGCCATGCTCCTTCCAGTCTCTCCATTCCCCTCGAACGGCGTTGCATGTATAACACAGCAGCATGAACTTGTTCTTTGGGAGCAGGCGTTAGCCATCTAAGTTTTATGAGGTCACACAGAGAGCATTCCGACTACAGGCGCTTTTGCACCTGAACAGTTTTTAAAATCACCTCCCAAAGGCCCCACCTCCAAACACCTCCACATTAGGGATTAGGCTCCAACCCCTGCATGCCAGAGGGATGCAAACATTCAGTCTGCAGCAGCACCTCCCGGACCAGATGCGGGTTCTGCGAAATATTCAGAAGCAGAGGAAGGGCATTTGGCAGGCATCACACCAGGTTTACTGAGGAGCCAATCAAGCTTCGGCTTCAGGGTTTCTCATTGGTCAGCCCCTTCCAGTGCTCTGCACCTAATTTTATACACTTGGTTCTATATTCTTTTACTTAACACCCCCCCCCCACCACCAAACTGCGTAAACTTCTGATTCCACAAAACCTGGGTCTGCCCCTGGTAGGCACCCAGCAGTGCCTGCCACACATGTCAAAGCCCACATTCTGCTTATTGCTCTGAATTTTTCTGGTTGTAGTGGATGACTACAGGGTGAAGGGAGTGCTTCGATTGCCCAGGCCAGGAACACCTTTCCAATGAATTCCCCCAAGATCCATATTTATGCTTTTTTGACCAGGACCAGGGCTTGAGAAACGAGCATTACTTTAAGCAAACAATAATGATTAAAACTGTTATTTTTGAGTGCCAACTACATGCTGGACACTGTACTAGGTGCTTTCACCTATGTTTTCTTTATTTATTGGTTACTACCACTCTCTGCAGCTCTGAGGGGTCAGGTGACTTGTCCAAGGTCACAGAATCTGTAAGTGGCCCAAATGAGGATGTGAACCTAATATCAAAATCTTTCCACGCACTGTGGCTAAAAGTTCCCCCAAGGGCTTTGGACTCATGCAAGATTGTAAGACTTAGCAAATAAAAATATAGGTAAGTAATGAGTAGTTTTTCAGTAGAAGTGTTCATTGTTGTTTATCTGAAGTTCAAACTCAACCAGCTGGCCTGAACTGGACCTGGCAACCCCACCTTAATAGACAACTACTCTGAAGAGTGTGTAAGTTTTGTACACATACCACTCTTAAAAGTTCAACAAGGTGAAGTGTGTAAGGTGTCTGGCACTTGGTGAGGTTTGGCCTCGGGGTGTTGAGCATGGGGACTTTGGGCTCGCCCAGGTGACCTAGGACAAGTTGGCTTCCTTCCCTGCGCTCACGTTCCCCTTCTGGAGGATGAGGCGTGGCTCTGCTCATTGTCCAGGACCCTGACACTGCAGTGTCCAGGGGTGGCCTGTTGACCCCACCATCGTTACACACAAAGAAAAGGACTTTTCCTGCCAGGAACGACACATCAGCTCAGTCTTCCAATTGGCTGTCTGCAAAGACCAGGGTCATCTGGGTGGCTATCAGGGTCCACATGTGGAAGAGCGGGAATGTCTTCAGCGGAAGGTAGCTGCAGCCGGGCTTCCGAACCCCCGCCCTGCTGCGTCCCGGTCCTGGTGGGACTTCTATCTAAAAAGGGAAGAAGAGGTCCCAGGAACAAAGAAATCTGGGAAACTCTGTGATATATATCCACCCATCCTCCCTCGGCAATTCAAATGCACGTGTTTGCATAAGAGCATCTGCAGAATCAAATCCTGTTTAACGTTACTTAGCACCCCCTTTCCCAAGCTTGTTTGCCAATGGAGTCTCTTGTTTGCAAAATATCCCATCCAATGGTTGTTCCGCGGGACTCGCTCTGGGACCCGGAGCTGTAAGTGTCAGGGCCGTCATTGCAGTGTCTGAGACCACAGTCAAAACCGAGCTCCCGCTCCTGGGGTGGCTTTCAGTCGGGGCAGGTAAGAACGTTCAATTAGGATTCAGAGAAACACAGCGTAGACTTCCTTTGAACACGTATCCTATTTTCTATTGGGAAATGGACGGAGGACCTGGGAACTGTCAGCCCACCAAGTGGGGCTAAACATAAAACAGAGACTCAAGACTCGGAGAAGGAAGATGTGGGTCCTTGTTCTACCACCTCCTAGCTGGGTGGCCGTGGGCATGCGCCTTGGTGTTTCTGGACCTTAGATGCCACCTCTGAAAGTCAGGCCCCGTCACACCACCCCCATGAAGAGCAAATGAAGCACCCGATGAGAATGCTTTGCAGCGTGCCTGACACCGAGGAGGTGCTCGTGACGTGTCTGTGGGATCTGAACCAGTTGTTGAAGCCAAGAAACAGAAGTGCCCCCATGTTGATAAGACTACAATTGATGGGGCTAACAGCCAGGCACGGAGTATTGATGGGGGACAGAAATAGGCCACGGAGTAGTCTTGTGTGCACGGGTCAAAGCAGATCAAAGGAATGAGAATTGGAGAAGAAAAACATGAGCAAATTGCAAGGCCTGTGGAAACCATGATCCCGGAAGTGGTGGTAGCCAATCTCAAGGTTGAATGAGAGAGCGTGGGCCTGACCTAGGCCTCCCAGGACATAGGAAAGTGTCAGAAAAGACTCATTTATGGATCAGATTTCTCTCAGCAAATTAGACAACACCTATCTATTCACCATCAAAGTGTAATGTGAAGATAAAATGAAATTTTGTATGTGATGGGGCTATATTGGAATCTGGTAAAGTATTCAGTGGAATGCACCTATATAGATAAAAATTGCAAGTAAAAGAAGTATAAAAGTTATTTGGATCAAAGTCGGCGTTTACTGAATGGGTGTGCATGAATTCCCTAACAATCTGGTATGAGAAAATGTTTATTCTCTAAACCTAATACTTGCCTGGCTTCAAGAAAATTCCATCTCAGTCACATTTTCTGAAGCCCTTCTCTCTCTAGGATAGTGCCAGAATCCTTGGGTCTTGCACAATCTAGAACATTCTGGGAGAGACCCACGGATCATCGGCCCACACCGGACTTGCTAGGTCCACCATCCCAGCCTCCTGGAAGGTTGGGATGGTGGACCCAGCTCCTACAAGCTACATGTGAGCACAGGAGGTCCTTGCCCAGGCCGGGAGTCTCCGGGCCTGGGGTCAGAACTACCTCTGCTCGGCCACAGTTATTTCCATCAGAGGGCCTGCCTGCTCCACTTCTCCAGAATTCATAGAATTTCTCTGTCCTACCCTTCTTGCTCTCAGGGGAAGCTCTCTCACATTCCCCCTCTCTCCGACCTGTGACAGTTGCCTCTCCCGACCTTGGAGCCCCAGCCTCTCTCAGACAACCCCACCGCGGTCATCCAGAGGAACGAACTCAGGGCCTGGGGCTGGGGGAGACTCTGCTGTAGGGGGACCTAGACACTTCCTCTTCTGACTGCCTCCTTGGGACGAAGGAGGAGAAACTACCCACCAGGAGGAGAACGAAAATACAGGTTTATCCCAGTAAATGATCACATAGGCACAAATAGTATGTTCTTCACACTCCTTTAAAAAAAAAGTCTAATTTAAGGTGAACTGCTTGGCTGGAGTTCCATTTTATGTTTCATAAGAGACCCACCGGTTTTGCCAGCAAACTTACCCTGCGGACCATGTGCTCTGACCTCAGTCCCAGCACCAACTGGAGTAAGGTCTCCCAAGCTGCTGGCTCAGTGGTTTCAAGAGGCAGATAAATGTCTTGATGATGAATGGGCAATGCTGACTCTGTAGGGTGGACACAGTCCCCACAGAAGGTGAACAGAGAGAGGAAAATATTCCAAGCCCACCCTTCACCCCCTTATGTATGACCTTACCCTCACACTCTTACCTTTGGAAAACATTCTGTCTCTCCTTCCTCCACTCTTCAGGTCATGGCTATTTATTTTAGAGTACGAGGTCATTGCCAAGGAACAGCCCGACGACCCTGGTTATTTCTCCCGTGACATAGGGACGGGGCTGGTGCAAGGCTACACAGCAGGACTTGGTGGTGAGATGGAAATACATCTTCTTGAGGCTTCTGGGCAGAGGAAGGTGGCTCAACTGCTGGTGAGAGAAGGAAAGTCAAGGTCCACGGAGAAAAGAGGGAGAAGGCAGGTAGAGCTCTTCTCCAGAGAAAACTCTAATGCTCCAGGGTTGCCAAGGGTGGCCGGAAACTTGCTGTCCAGGGTGATTCGGAGGAAAACACAAGTGCGTGGCAACAGGCCTGAGGGGGAACATCAAAGTGACGACAGAGGCGCCCTTGCGGAGGGAACAGCGTGGGGCAGAGGAGGGGGTGATGGTGGTCACGGAGAAGTTACACTTACCTGTAGCACATTACACTTTAGGAGAGATATTGACTCATGCAGTATTTGTGTCATTGAAATTCATGTTTTAAAGTTTAATGTCATAGAGAAAATACTTGAGATACGAAGTCATAAGTCATACTGGATTTGAGACACCTTTTCTACCTGGAGACCATCCTCCATCATTTACAGAGCAATTATGCTAAAGGGTAGTAGCTCAGGCAACACAGGTACAGAGATGAATAAAAAAAAAAAGCCACTGGTCCTAAAATTGAAGATCATAACTTGTGTGAGTCTCAATGTACTTGTCTCCGCAATGGGCACGATAATTTCTACTTCACAGGGTTGCGGAGAACATTCAATGAAAGTCATACTTCTGTTAACTGTAAAGCACTATACAAACGCTCTTCACGTATGTATTGCAAGACTTGTTCACAGGAGAGTTCGACACACTAACTTGTTACTCAATCTTTTCTTTTTTAAATTTAATAATTTTGTCAAAGAATCGAAAATTTCAAAAACGGCTGGAAAGATGATACAGAGAAGGGTGTGCCAGTAACTATTTAACAGTCGGCTCTCCAGAGCCAAAAAGGCCTGAGGGGTAACATGTGCAAATTTCCGTGGTGAAAACACTCCCACCCCAGCCACTTCCGTCCACCGACGTGATGCTGCTGCTGAAAACAGAGCTGGAAAGACGGACGCAGAGTGTGCTCCAGCACGCCATGGGCACGGAGCTTTTCCTCAGTCGTTGGAGAATGAGCTGCCAGTCGGAAGGACCACCCCCCAATACTACAGCGTGTGTTTCCCACAAACACAGACATGCCCCCCCCCAACAGACAGCCACATTAAAACCATTTTTTAAAAATCAGCCAATCAACACCAACTAATCCAGAGACCCCACGCAAGTTTCCCCGATTGTCCCGACAGTGTCCTTGATATCACAAAGATCCAGTTCAGAATCGCATGTTGCATTTAGCTGTCAAGACTCCTTAAGCTCCTGAAATCCAAAACAACTGTTCCTTGACTTGCGTGACCCAGACATCATGGGAGATTACAGGCTGGTCGTTGTGTAGGATGCCCCTCGGTATGGGTTTAACTGTTTCCTTGGGATCCTACTTAGGTTTGGCTTCGTTGGCAGTGATACAATAGAACAGGGCTGAGTTCTCATGGTGTCCTATCAGTGGAGCTTTGTGTAGATCTGTCTCATTAGTGATGATGTCCATTATTCATCTCTTCGTTCAGGGGGTGTCTGCCAGGCTTTTCCGCTGTGAGGTCATTCTTTTTCTTTTTGTATTTAGTAAGTATTGTGTGAAGAGGTACCCTGTGTAAAAATATTGTTTATGACATTTTTATTTACTTCATTATTGATTTATATCTATATGGACTCACAGTTTCCCATCTTATTTAATGCACTTGAATCAATTACTATCACTACTTATTCTGATACCCAGTGGCCCTGATGTGCTGCCTTGCTTTCTAATACAACACGGTGTTCCAGGCTCGCCTCGCAGTGTCCCCACTTCAACCCGGGAATCAGCCCTTCCTCCAAGACGACCTGCTTCCCCAGACCCCTCAATGGAGTCCTCCTTGGTGGGGAATGGTATTTAGAAACCAAAATCTGGGTTGTTCGTTGTATTCATTGCATGATGATGTCACTTCTCCCAGGTATTATCAGTGGACAAGGAAAAGGAATGCACACACACACACACACACACACACTTAAATCTTTCTCCCTCTCTCTCTCTCTCTCCCTCTCTCTCTCTCCTTCTCTCTCTCTCTCTCCCTCTCTCTCTCTCTCTCTCTCTCTCTCTGTCTAAAGCCATGAATTCACACCTGGTCTCAAATTCCACTTTAAAACCTCAGAATGTATTCTAGTTTATTCCCTTCCTGTATTTGTATCTTCCTTCTCCAACAGTGAAAAATTAGGTCCTATTTTGAAATTGAGCTGTCATTCACATACCATGAAATTCACCGGTTTAAGGTGCCATCATTGATTTTTAAGATATTCACAAGGCTGTGCAACCATCAGTGTGATCTAACTCTAGGGTATTTTCATCCTTCCAAAAAGAAACCCTCAACCAGTCACTCTCCAGACCCCTCATGCCTCTATCCCTTGTCCAACCACTGATCTACTTTCCAACTCCACACCATTGCTTATTTTGGATATTATAAATGGGATCAAACAAAATGGGACCTTTCCCATCAGCCTCCTTAATTCAGCACGGTGTTTTCAAGGTTTATCAGTGTCACAGCATGCATCATTATTTCATTTTTTAAATTTTTTAAAATTTTTATTTATTTTCAGAGAGAGGAGAAGGAAGGGAGAAAGAGAGGGAGAGAAACATCGATGTGAGAAGTATTGATTGGTTGCCTCTTGCACATCCCCAACTAGGGACCCAGCCTGCAGCATAGGCATGTGCCCTGACTGGGAATCGAACCAACAGCCTTTAAGTCCACAGGCCAGCGTTCAGTCTACTGAGACACACCAGCTGGTGCCCATTCACTTTTATGGCTGAATAATATGCCAGTGTATGAATGCAGCACATTTCATCTATCTGGTCATCACTTAATGGCCATCTGGCTTCTTTCACTTTTTTGACTGTAATGAATAATACTGCTGTCAGCATTCATTGATCAGTTTTTATGTGAACAGGTTTTCAGTTCTCTCGAGTATACACTGGAGAGTGCAATTGCTGTCATGTGGTTAATTCTGTTTTACTTGTCGACGAGCTGCCAAAATAATTTCCAAAGCGTCTGCATAATTTCACTTTCCCACCAGCAATGCCTGAGGGCTCCGAGGACACCCCGCAGGTCACCCCTCACACTGACGCCCTCCTCCCAGCGGACCTCCGATTCTTCGTGCCAGGCTGCCACCACCCCGTGTGAGCACCTTCCTGTCCCACTGCAGGTCACTGTGGCTCCCCGGGCCACCCATCCGACCAGTGGGGACACCTGCCTCGCTCTGCCCCACAAATCATTTTAGGACTAAATCACTTAGGAAGAGAAGGAAGGGTAGGGGCATTTTCTTTTTAAAACAAGAAAAACGAGGAATCAGAGCAGCTGAGTGACTTGCTCAAGGGCACAGAACAAGTGAGGGTAGGGCCAGGCCCAGGCCCAGGCCCAGGAAGGGACTCCAGGTAATTGTTCCATTTCCATTAGAATAGCTAAAAGCAGTGGCTATTATTTGATTGAACACTTGGAGGTCCCTCAGCTGTCAGATTAACTGCTACTTCCTGACCACCCAATCGCAATACATAGCCCTCCAGTCACTTCCGATCCTGTCACCCTGTTTGCAGTCTCCTTATTGCCCGATTTGTTGTTGACTCGAAGAGCAGAGACTGTGCCTGTACTGCTCACCACTATGTCCTCAATACCCACCCCATGAGCTGCGTCCTAGTTGGTGCTCAGGGTATATTTGTGGGACAAATAAATAAATATTGTGTCCGACACAGGACTAGTTTCTCTCATAAGAGAGGCTCAAAAAGGTGAGGTAATTTTCCTAAGGTTACAGGCTAGCCAAGGCTTGATTAGTTAGATTAAGTTTCTGCAGGCGATACTAAGAGAGCCCTCAATTTTAACTGGGCACACGGATGCCCAAGTAAAGACTGCATGGTCTACCCTCCTTTAGAGCTGGGAGTGACCATGTGATTAACTCTGGCCAATGAGGTGATAGGAGGCATTGATCCGTGCAACTTCCGGAAAGTGTCAGTGGAGAGGATGCCAAGGATCATCTCTGTCCCTTTTCCCCCTCCTGAAACCTGGAAGGCAGACCTGAGTGGCCATCGGGTAGTGTGATGTGAACTTGGGGATGAGACCACTTAAGGCAGAGAAAGAAGACAGGCCTCCCTGACATTGTGGTGCGCCATACCAGCCCCAGCTCACCAACCGAGACTCCCTGGGATAGAAAAATAAATTTGTGTTACTGACTCAACTGTGTTCCCTTGAAATTCATATGTTGAAGCACCAACCCCCCATGTGAGTATATTTAGAGGTAGGACCTTTAGGTGGGTAATTAAGGGTACATGAAGTCATAGGGGTGAGCCTCTAGTCCCCAATTAGTACTGTGTCCCCATGAGGAGAGGAAAAGACACCAGAGACCTCTCTCCCTGCGTGGGCAGAGAAAGTCAGACTATGAAGGCACAGTGAAAAGGTGGCCACCTGCAAGCCAAGAAGAGAAGCCTCACCAGAAACGGCTAATACACGTTGATGTATTAGCCGTTAACGACAACGTTAATGACACGTTGATTTTGGCCTTCTAGCCTCTAGAACTCTGGGAAATCCCTGCTGTTTAAGCCGTCCAGTGGGCAGTATTCTGTTACGGCAGTCCTAGCGGCCTGGTGCAACTTCTGTCTTATGTTAGTCCTTGTAATTTAGCATTTTGTCAGTAAGGAAGAAGGACAGGGAGGGTAATGGTTAGTCAACAACCGAGCAAAATATATGACAACACAGAAGCACATAGAGCTACGTCACAGGTGGGCCCAGGTAAGCAGGTTCTTGGTGGCCGGGACAAAGAATTGAACCGAACACACAGAGTGTACAGCAGAGAACAAGGGAGCAGAACAATCTCTCCAAGCAGAGATTGACCTCGTGGGCTGGAGGGATTCTATTCTTACAGGGTGGATCCTTCCTGGCTAGTTTTGGTGGCTTTTATTGTGCATGTACAAGTAGTTGTATTAGTTTAAAGCTACCACCCATGTGGTCTCCCATGATTTTCCTTGATTGGCCACCAGAGAAGGGGTTGCACAATGTTACCAAATGGAACCCCCCTTCTCATGGGGTTCCCCTGTACTAGGTTTGCCTTGCCTACCGCCTGGGAGTTATAGCTCTCCATGTCAGAGATTGGTGCAAAGGAAAGGAATTATTTATTCAAAAGTTATACAGACTTAAGATTAATGACCTGATGTCTTCATTAAAATACCAAAGTCCCTTAAAACACCCACAGACACACACAGCCCTTCCTTCCTCACTTTGCCCAATCTGGGGTACCATTATCTCAGGAAAAGAAATAGAGGTCTGTGGCTCAGGCAGCCCCCAATTCTTCCCAGTAATCCATGCTCGGCTGGCAGGCCCCCCTCAGTTCCCAGCATCATCAGCTGTGTCACCGGGATCTCCAGTTCTTATTCCAAAACCACATGGCACCTCCTCACGGCCCACCAGCAAGAGTCCTTTCACCCCTTTCCTTCCTGCAGCGTCTCTCCTGCATGCTTCCAAACTGTTAAGAGAGAGCTCTGCTTTGCTGCTACATCTTGCTTTCTGGCTTCCTAAGCTGCATGGCAAAGGGAGACCCAAAGCCACGTGGTTCTCCCCTGCTAAAGCCACGTGGTGATTCTTGTCATGGCTACCGTGTCTGGGTTTAAATCCCAGCACCAATCTTCCTCTGCAGCCCCATTTCCAACTCCTCCCACAATCGGCTACACCTGCCAACATTTCTGTATTCTTCTAGCTTTACTGGGCTGCCATAGTAAGTCTGGGCAGGTGTGGCCCTGTGGCATGGAGCCAATAATCTCCAAGTTCTCACGCAGGAGCTGTAACCAGGGGGAGTTGCCCCCCAGTTACATCTTGCGTTGAAGTCACTTCCTTCTCCCTGGCTCAAAGCATGGCCACAGCTGTTAAACATATCTATGAAACCAGTTAAAGGTTATAGATATGTTAAATGACCATTCTAGAGGTTATCTGCAAAGCTGTTGCAATGCAAAACAACTCTCAATGGCCCTGCTCCATGTGTCCCATTCCCCAGCTCAGATTTGTGGGGGCAAGGACATCCCATATTTTTAATATTTCCTGAACACCCTTGAGTTCTGCACTCCATCACAAATCCTTTTGGGGGGGCCCTGGCTGTACCCTCTTACAGCTATAGATAGTTGTTCATCAACAAATATCTATTAAGGGCTACTAGGTGCCCACGTTTGTTCTGGACATTTGGGATACATGAGTGAATCAGTAACAAAGATACCTTCCCTCTGGGAAAGCTACGGATAGAGCAGGTTTTGTGGTGGTTGAAGGAGGGGAGCAAGAGTTTAGTGTGGACACGCTGAGTTTGAGATGTCAACCAGACATCCAAGTGGGGCAAGGAATAGACAATCAACAGTCAACACAATAAACACACAAATTATACACCATAGTATGCTCAAAAGCAGGACGAGAAGAGTGAGGAGGGGAGGTGGAGGGGAGGTCTGTTGTAATAAGTAGGCTAGTCAGGATAGATAGGCTTCATGGAGTAGACAACATTTCAGCAAAGACTTAAAGGGCAAGTGGATACCTGAGGGGAGAGAATTCCAGGCAGGGGAAAGAGCTAGAACAAAGGCCTTGAATGTGAATTGCAACGCCGTGTGCTGAAGTTTCGTGAGAAGGAGGAGAACAGTGGAAGGTGGGAGAGTTAACAGGGCCAGCTCGTGGAGAGCCTTGAAGGCCATTGTAAGGGCTTTGGCTTGTTCTCAGAGTGAGCTGGGAGTCACTGCAGGGTTTTGAGTCAAGAAACGACGTGAGATGACTTCCATTTCTAAAGGGTGACTGTGGCTGGTGCATTGAGAGTATGTAGGGCAAGGGTGGGAGCAGGAGGACCTGTGGAGGCTACTGCCAAGCACCCAGCAGAGTGACAGGGATGGCTGAGATGAGGTGGCAGAGGAGCAAAGTGGTTACATTTGGGAAATAGTTTTAAGATGGAGCTAATTAGATTCTGACCAACTGGATATGAAGTGTGAAATAAAGGAGAATCAAGGACAAACTTATCTGAGAGTAAATTTATCTGAGTAACTTGATAGATGGAGTTCTCGTCAACCAAAAAAACATTGGAGGACAGTTGCAGGGAGATTGGGCACTGGAGGGTCGGTGGGGAAACAGCAGTTCAGGTTTAGACATGTGAAGTTGGAGGTGACAATGAGGCATCCAGAGAGTGGTGTAGGCCATTGAATATGCAATGCGGAGTTCAGAAGTCAGCTTCAGAGCTGGAGACAAAAGTGGGAGCTGTCGGCATCTGGGTGATGTATAAACCATGAGATTCCCAAGGAAGTGAGTGTAGATGGGGAAAGGAACAAGACCAAGGCCAAGCCCTGGGACCCTCCAACAGGAATGGATCGGGGAGATAAGGAAGATCAACAAAGGAAACTGAGGATTGACTAGTGAGATCAAAAAAAGATACTGTCTTAGGAGTCAAATAAAGGAGGGAGTAATCAGCCAGGCCTAAAGTTGCTTGTGTTAAGTAAGTAAATTAAAAACCAAGGATTGCCCATTGGATTTAGCAACGTGGAAGTCATTGGCAGAATGCAAATTTTTCTACAAAAGAAAAAATTGTAAACCAGTGTTATAAAGTAATCATATACATACTAAAGTGTTTAGAGGGAACCATACTGATCATTGCAATTTACTCTAAAATGCATAAAAAGTTAGATGGATTGATGGATGAACAGAGCAATGGACAAAGGCTTAGATATGCACTAAACCAAGTATAGTAGGATATTGACGGTAGAATCTAGGTGATGGATGTACAGGTTTTCACCATAAGCTTCTTTCAACTGTATAGTATTTAAATTTTTTATAATAAAATGTCGGGAAGGAAGAGAAAAAGAATGAGGGACAGAGACTGTAGTTGCCTCTTTCAAGGAGGAGTCACCCAAGAAGACTAAACAAATAGGATGGCAGCTGGCTGGGGAAGTAGAATCACGATAAGTTTGGTGGGGTTTTTTTTTAAGATTTTATTTATTTATTTTCAGAGAGGGAAGGGGGGGAGAGAGAGAGAGAGAAACATCAATGTGTAGTTGCTGGGGGCCATGGCCTGCAACCCAGGCATGTGTCCTGACCGGGAATCAAACCTGCGATACTTGGTTCACAGCCCGCGCTCAATCCACTGAGCTACACCAGCCAGGGCCGTTTGGTTTTTTAAGATAAGAAAAACAATAGATGGTTTCGTGCTACTGGGAATGATCCAGAACAGAGCAAAAGAAGTGATGTTGTAGGAAAGGGAGGAGAGAATATCTTGTGCCACGTCCTTGACCAGACCCCAAGGGGACGGGTCTGGCTCACGAGTGGGGGAGCTGGCTTTAGCTGCAAGCATAGAAACTCACCTACGGAAACACGAGGGGAGGCAGGGAAGGTGGAGGCTGATGCTGGTGGGTGGGGGACATTAAGGAAGTTCTCTTTGATGGTTTTAATGTCTCAATAAATGGGCAGCAAGGTCGACAGTTGAAAGAAAGAATAGGGAGGAGGTGAGGGTTGGAAGGGAGAGTGGAGGGTATCCACTAGCCACCCTAGAGAGGAGAGAATGACTAGACTAAGGACGAAGCAGGTCCCCGCCTGGCAGCACGAAAGCCCCATCGGAAGACCAAGGTCAGCATGGTTGTGTGTTTTTCTCCAGCCTCGTGTAGCTTCACTGGCACAGGCAGAGAACAGGTACAGAGTTAGATTTCATCAATGAGTTGAGTGATTGCGATGACTGAGCATGGCATGGTAGCTGGGGCAAGAGACAGGGGTGAAGATGCAAAGGGACGAGGGGCCATGAAGTGCTGACAGGAGCACTGGAGGTTCCAGCGTCCCGGACCGTCCGAGTTTGGATACTAAAGGGAGTGACCTAGGAAGACAGGGGGTGGTGGGTAGACACGTGAATGCACGAAATTGACATTGTGACTTATTGGTAAAAATAAGACGTGGTCAAACGAGTGAGAGGCTGGGGTTGGGTGGAGGTCAAGATCACAGGAAGAGGGCGGCCGGTCAGGGCACTGAAGCCTCGGGCTTGGAAAGAACACCTACACATATATTGCATCATCACAAATTCTGACTGGAGTCAGGGAAAAAAAAAAATTGCAACCGTGAACCAGGAGCCCAGATGCCCAGGAAACGAGGAGGGATGATTCAGACGTCAGCAGAAAACAGGGCGGTGGAACGTACAAGGCGATGACACGAGGTTCAAAGTTAAGGGGGTTTTAGGATGAAGGAGAGAGAGGAGTTTCTACAGGAAGGAAGACACCTGCCCCTCCTCGAGGCCCAGCAGTACCAGGGTTGTGGGAGGAAAAGCGGCCACCGCTTGAGAGGGCAGTAAAGGCAACAGTGTCCCAAGCGGGGGCCAGGTTCCTGAGCATTTATTTGGGTAAAAGGGAACGAACGTCCCGTGGAGAAGTCAGGACAGGGGAATTTTGCTGACTGGGGTCCGTGACACCCAGAGGAAACAGCAGAAGTTTTTTGGAGTCGGGAGGGATGCAAGAAGGGGACAGAACAGAGCAAGATAGAGCCCTTTGTTGATTGGCAAGCCCAAGACAGGAGGTGACCTGGGAGTCTGGGGTCCCAGTGGGTATTGGCGGCACTGAGATAAAGGGCCTCAGGAGCTGAGAGCCAGGACTCAAGGCAGACCTGGCCGTGAGGCGGGTGTGCCGTGCGTAGGGAAGACTGGGTGCTCAGGTCTCCCTCGCGGTCCCTGAGGGCGCATGCTCACGTTCACACCCCACCGGCAAAGGAGGGATCTCACTCCCTTGGTGTGATGCAGTGGTTAGAGTGCTGGTTCCGGAGCCAGACACCCTAGGGCGGTGTCCAGGCTACCACACGCACTCCACATTTGACGCCACCTAAACTTCCCATGACCTAGTTTTCTCATTGCAGAGCAGAAATGGTATCCGTCTCCCAGGTGTGTTGGGGACACTAAATGACTAATCCATGACAGCATTCCACAAATGCTAACTCTGTGAGAGGCAGGTGGGCAAGGCGTAACTAAAGCCTGACGACCTCTGGACTTCTCAGTCACGTGAGCGAGGAACCGCCCCCCCCCCCACCTTTACTTGCGAGCTGTGCAAGCTTGAGTGGAGTTGCCTGACTTTGAATGACCCAGAGATTCCTGGCGCAGACCCTCTTCTGACCTGCATTCGGCCGATGAGGACACCAAGAATCAGAGACATTAAGTTGGTTGCTCAAGGACACACAGCTAAGATTGGAACACAGATCTGTTGGATCCGCCAGTTTGCTCAGGCACAGCCCTCCTGCCCAAGTACCCAGGACCTCCGTGTTTTCTGGTCCCGTGTCCCCCTCCCAGGGGGCTCTGCAAAGGCCGGGACTGGGCATTGCGAGAGAAAATCGGAGCTGGTTTGATAGCCACTCGGCCTTGGGCTAACCACCCGGCGGAGTAGTTTCATGGGTCACAGGCCGTGCTTGGGAGGATTAATTTCACATGGTCCAGTGGTCCAGACCCCACGTCCGTGCTTCCTGGAGTGTGGTGCGCAGTGGACAGTGGAGAAGTGTTCTGAGACAGGCACATGTCGTCTCCGAGCCACTAGTACCCAGGACAGCCTGAGTCGGAGGAGGCAGGAGTCCACGGGTTTCATCTCGGCAGAGGGATGCCAGGCCAGATGCCCACGCCCCGCAGCCCCACCCCTGCCTTCTCTCCTATATTTACCAATTCTTTCTCTACCATTTTTCCTTCATTTTATGTCTTCTTTTTTTTTCTACATCCCCTCTTTCCACAACCGTTTTAGAATAATTTACAGGAAATATATACAAAAACTAGGTAAGCCACACACTAGAATAAGAAGTATAGACTAACAGGATGGGGATGTACGATAGCACCACAACGCAAATGTGATATTTCACAGCTGCTAGCATTGAGCTTCCTGGTGGCCAAAGCAAAAATGGGAGAGTCAATTATGTAGTGTCATAAGCGTCTTTCTCAGAGTACCCTTTGAAGAAAGCCAACAAAGTAAACTCAAAATACCATCCTTGAGAACCCCCAGGAAGCAGAGTCAAATGCAAGTTTTTAATGGTTTAGCCTGATTCGACAGCATTTCCCAAACTCTCAAAACCCCGGAGTCACACACAGCATTAATAACTATTCCAAAAGAAACAAAGCATTTCACAGGGAAATAAGTTTGAGATAAAATCAGAATTAACAAAATCAAGCTGATTTTTTAATTTCAAAATGTCCAAGAGCTTTTAATACTCGAACATCTACGTGACTCCCCAATTTGATGGAACTCTGCTCTCCATCCACCCCATTTTTTCAGGAGTGTCTATTAGAAGCTCACAAGGGCTAGAGACCACGTTTCAGATGCGTGAGCCACAGTTTGATAAATGCTGATGTAGAATAGGGATGTTCAACCACTTTCATCTCATGGCACACATAAACTAATTACTAAAATTCTTCTGTAGTACACCAAAAAATATTATATTGTTTGCCAGTATGACCAAAAAAATAGGTGTAATTTTAATTCATTCACCCTGGACAGCTATTGTTGTGTTGGCTGTTGTCATTTTTCATTCAACAATCTAAGGGAAAAAGAGGCAGTGCCCCTGACTGAATCGTCAGGCATTGCATGTTTTAAAATTTCTTGTTGCACATTGGTTGAAAATCGCTGACCTAGAGGAACAGCTAAGCCGAACTCCTCCAAATAAAAGCTCCCTCAATCAGGAGTTTGCTAGAGCTGGCCACCCGATGGTTTAAGGCAATGATTCTGACATGGCCCAGACTTCCGGTCTTCTGATGCTCTCACGATGAAATAAAAACACCTCTTCCTCAAACTCCTCTTCTCCGGGACTCACGCTTAATTACTGAGTCCCCACAACGAGAGGGCGTGGGAAAGACGTTACAGGGGATGAACCTCTGATGACCCCCTCACAACCTGTGAGATGCTCCCTGTCCACCAGGTAGGGGCCAGGTGTGCTCCCCTAGGGGCCTGGGTCAGGTGCAAAGCTGGGGTTCCCTTTGTGCACGGGCTTGGCTGCATGGAGTTGAGGAGTCTCAAAAACATGTTAGATGTGTCATACAAGATAGTCAGAAGTAGGTCGGGGATGAGTTTCAAGGTGAAGTCTGAGCTAGAGCTGGCCAAAGATATGGGGGCCGGAAGGGATAGGAAAGTTGGTTTACAGGTAGCAGTGAGGAATGGGTGTGGCGACACCCTAGAATCATTCTGAATTCAAAAAAAAATGTGGGCTGTGGGCGTTCTTGGCTGGTTTCCCTAACCTCGGGAGGAGAGGTACTTTGATCATTGTGAGTCGGGCGAAAATGGTTTCATCCATTGTTCCCTGACAATAGTTTCCAAAGGCCATGCCTCACATCAGGTTCATAAACAACTCAGCCGAGATTCAGAGTTGGGAGACCGGAACCACCAGAGGCTCTGAGCCACAAAGGCAGGTAGAGAAGATCACACACAGATCGCAACTTTGAAAGGGCGAGATATGAACAGCGCATGTCCAAGGGGGCTGGTCCTAGGGCTAATAATAACAATGGAAAATGGAAAAACACCTCAACATTCCCCTTGTAGGAACTGATTAGCTAAAATGTGGCACTTTCATATGTCAGGACAACCTTCACAAATGATTTGAACTAGATGTATTAATATGCAAAAAGGATGTAGGATAACTTAGTAAGTAAAAATACACATTACCAAAATATAAAGAGCAGGGTCGGATTTTAATGGAAGAAAACATTTCTTGCGAGGGTACGCAAAGAAGGGCGTCTGAAGGGACGTGCCAAAGCTAGGCCTGGTTCTCTGCGAGCAATGAGGCTACCAGGCACCAATGTCTTTTTCTGCATCATTATCGGTAATTCTTTTTCTTCTTTTTTAACAGTAAACATGGATTTTTTAACATAATTATTCTTAAAAAGCAGAAAAAGGAAACAGTGCCGTTTCCCATTTCCTGCAGTGAGTGCATGAGCCACTTTCTTATCTCATCCCCATCGTCCTTGAACTTGGGTTGTGCTGCTGTTGTCATTTTGGTCCCAAATCTCCTTCCTCTGCCCACCAATCAATCCACCCTCAGACACACAGGTGCTTTGATGGGGTGCAGGTGCAGCCAGCTGGGGTCTGAGGAGCACAGAGGTGGAAATTCTGGAGTACGAGGTGAGCAGGACACCAGCCAGCCCCCAGGGAAAGAGGGGATCGGAGGGAGATGGGCATTCAGCCAGGACGGGCCTCTCCCAAGCCACTGGAGTGCGGTGTGAGGGTGGGCTGGCCCCGAGCGGAGAGAGGCCAGGCATGGACCCAACGGCTTGACCTTATGGCATCGCTGCACCCTCATTCCTTCCCCAGTGAACTCGATGCAGGACCTAATCTCAGATCAAAAGCGTCTTTGTAGGACTCGGATCTGTGGCTGCCGGCCCAGGCTGGGGTCCATCTCCAGAGAACTGGCTCCAGTTTCCCCACCTGCAGCTGGGTGTGAAATTCTAACCCCTCTGGAGGCTGTGCCTCTCACACTGCATACAACCCCCCGGGGTGTCTGACCTCTCGGGATCAAAGAAACTGCATTTCAAAGGAAAAGAATGTTACTGGGGATTAATGAGTTTGTATTTGTACAGAGATTAAAAACAAACATGTTTTATTCGGACATTTGGAAGGACTCTAAGTTTTTGAATTCTAATGTTACAGCAAGCACACATAGAACCCAGACCAGAATGAGGCATCTAAGCGAATGCAACATTTTAAGGCCCCAGAGACATTTTGCACTCACCCGGGGGTGGACCTGCTTCAGACGGTGCCCCAGGCCCACATTCGCTGCTCTTTAAGCCGCGCTGGATGAACAATCACACAAGTGTCTTATCTCCCCGTTCCTAGAAGGGATGGATTACATCAAGGTCACTTACAAAGCAAGGTGCATAAATTACCGAGAGCCTCGCCTGAGCAGGTTTGGATGAGGTGGGGAGTTAAGTCATCTCCCACGATTTCCTATAGTGTTAGGTTTCTATTTGATCAAATGGTAAAACTGAGCCTCAGTGAAATGGAAATGACTCACCTCAGGTCACCCAGCCGGCAAAGCGACAGGAGCCAGATGGCCACCTGCAAGGCCAGTGGAGATCATAGCTCAGCCAAGGCACCTTTAAGACACAAAGTGGTTCCCTCACCAAGGTGGTAGGATGGCGGCCGCGTGAAGGACCACGCTGTTAAAAGCCTTCGTTTCTCAGGGAATGGAACTTTCTCGTAGAAACGATCCCATTCTACTGGACGTATTTCTGTAATATTTGGGTGGTTCTAATCAATATATTTTCTTAATTGTGTTTTCCCAAAGTTTCCAATGGTTATTCTTTAGACACGAAGCCCAAAGAACAGCCCTTGGTCCGACTTCGACCTCACCCACCTACCTGCCTGATTAGCGGGCTTCCAATAAAGCTGGCTACTGGAAGAGGGGACACTCACTGGCCTAGCTGTCAACCCAGCATTGTCCACCTGAATTTCTACTTCTCAGTATAAGTGAGCGCAGCTCAACAAATTGTTTCTCCTCCTCTCCCCAATCCTTCCTAGGACTAAGCAAACAGAAAGGAGCATTATATAGTGCAAGTCAAAGCAGAGAAAAGAAGCAGAGTCTCTTGTAGCATAGGGACACACAGGCGTTGGTTCACTCTTAACCATGCACGGGCTGGCTGGTCGG
Source organism: Phyllostomus discolor (assembly GCF_004126475.2). Lineage (NCBI taxonomy): Eukaryota > Metazoa > Chordata > Mammalia > Chiroptera > Phyllostomidae > Phyllostomus > Phyllostomus discolor. The sequence continues at coordinate 11,850,338 of NC_040907.2, read as the reverse complement.
TGCTTGCCCCCGTGGCAGACAGCTAGTTAGGGCTTCTTCATTTATTGCTGTGTTACTGTTTCCTTTGCAAGGGACAGAAATCCAACTTCCACCAGCTTAAGAATCAAAATTCGGGTGCATTTTTAGATGAATAGAACTTAGAAAGCCATAGATAGAGGTCTGGCTTCAGGCATGGCTGGATCTAGGCATTCAAACAATGCCATTAGGCCTTTTCTGGCCGTTCTCATTGTTTTTGTATGTGTGTATGTGTGCTGACCTTATTCTTCGGCAGTGTCTTTGCATGCAATGGTCCTGACAGCACCAGAGTTCTGTCCTCTAGTTTGGAAATCAAGCAGAGATATTTCTCAGTAGTTCCAACGTAAGTCCGAGAATTGGCTTGGCTTAGATCACGTGTTTATGTCTGAACCAATAGCTGCAGCCAGAGGGTGGAATATGCTGATTGGTCTGCCCTGACTCACATCACTGCCCCCCTCCGCACCGCAGAGCTGGGGACCACACAGAATGACAGAGGGGAGCAGTGGTTGCCCAGAGGGAACACACAGGCCACTGTAGAAGGAAACATGGACGCTTGGCATGGGGACAAAACAGAGGCCCAGTGCTCGATCTGAGGTCCCCTTCGGCCTGATCTTGGGGGAAACAGAACGGAAAGAAATTGACTGAGTGTTAAACTGAAAGCAAAGGAGAAGAGATGCCACGGTGAGGGTGCAGTAGGGGGTTAGATTTCAGAGACTGAGGGCCTAGGAGAGGGTCCAGCGAGAGGGCACTGCCTACCCCTGGGCTGGGGGAAGAGCTGGGTCAGCAGAGCTGGACTCTATGGATCTCAGCGCGTGGCCTGGGCAGCACAGGATCGCTCAGCGTGTCCTGGATTTAGCGTGGCCTGAGTGAGGCAGTTGTTTAAGGGAGTGGATTTCGCCACCCCACCCACCTCTGATGTTTAGGGCAAGGTAACAGGAAGAAGAGACAGGGAGAGAAAGAGAGAACATCAATTTCTTATTCCCCTCATCTATACATTCATGGGTTGATTCTTGTATGGGCCCAACCGGGTTCAAGGCCCACAACCTCGGGGCATCAGGACGATGCTTTATCGCCCAGGACGGGGGCTGTGTTTTTTTTCCTGCCGCACTGCTCGTGCCCGTCAGTCCCATGTTAGTCCTGTTAGCTCGAGTCACCTTCCTGGCAACCGATTGCCTCCACACAAACTGATGAGATTAAATTCCTGGACCCATGCGGCTGGGAATCCGACCTTGGACGCCGGTAGATTCCTGCCCCATGGAAGGCCCTTGGCCGGCAGCCAGCAGGCCTGCCTGACCCCAGCCTGCGTTTTGCCTCCAGGCCCCCAGTGCCTCCTCATAGCACTGCGCCAGGGTTCCAGGGGACCGCAGATAGAGCCCCCGGCACAGGGCTCCCTCAGCGGAAGCCCAGTAAGTGGCAGCTGTCCTCATTGATTACGCAATGTGCCTAGCACAGGACTAAGGGTAGCTATTATTACGTATGTGAAGGGCACAGCAGGTACCGATGAGAAGCTCGGGAATCGGCAACTGCACATAGGCTGTTCGGCTGGGCTTCCCCAGCCCTGCTACTCAGAATACTTTCCCATCTCTCTTTTTCACGGGCCACCTGCTTACAAATGGGTTCAAAGCACAAACGTTTCTCCCACTGATCCTGACATCTGAAAGGTTTCGTCTAAGACCGACTTTGGTTGTGTTTCTCAAAGCGGGGTCCCCTGGTCCACCTGCATTAGCATGACAATGTTTGCTCACTGTGCAGGTTCTCAGACCCTGTCCAGCCTGCTGGGTTGGCGTCTGGGTCCGGGGGCTGGAGATCTGCACATTCAAAGGCCCCAGCAGCGGGCTGGTGGTGGCGGCGGAATTGCTCATGCATCCCAAACTCACGAGTCACGTCTTCTGTCCGAAGGCACCACTGAGGCACCTGGCCCCAGAAGGAAAGTTCTGATTCACCCCCTGGCCCTGCCCACTTTGGCCGTTCTATCAGGTAATTCAAAGTCTCCCGGCCTGCTGGTTACTGATTAACTCCAGGAAAGAAATAATAATGACCGAAGAGAGAACACGAGCCCAGAGACAAGCTGAGCCTCCCTGGGAGAGTGGTGCCAGACAGCTGCTGTCACCAGGCACCTAACAAGAAGGAAAAAGGCTTCATACGCCCCACCTCACCAAGGTCAGACTACATCTGTATCCCAGCAGCACCTTGTCCATGCCCCTGGGGCCCTAAGCTGCCAGTCCCGCCGGCTCCCATGTCCAGAATGGCCTGCGCTGAGGTCCCACAGCAGCCAGCCCCACATCAGCCCCAGCCCATCTCCGCGGGAGCCACCACCACCAACACCAAGGGCCCTGCTGAGAGTCACTGCGGCTTCTCGGAGCACGACCTGGAGTGCCTGGTGTGCCGGGAGCCCTACAGCTCTGCCCGACCGCCCAAGCTGCTGGGCTGCCAGCACTCCTTCTGCGCCGTCTGCCTGAAGCTCCTGCTGTGCGTGCAGGACAACACCTGGTTCATCCACTGCCCGGTATGCCGCAAGGCCACCGCCGTCCCCGGGGGCCTCATCTGCAGCCTGCGTGACCAGGAGGCCGTGGTGGGGCAGCTAGCCCAGCCGTGCCCAGAGATGCGGCTCTGTCCTCAGGAGCTGGCGAATCCTGTCACCTTGACGGCAGGGATCCCCAGCTTGGCAGGAGAGGATGGGCAGGACGTGGCGAGTGTCAACCGCATGGCAGCGCGGCGCCTGGTGGCACACGTGCTCCTACTGGCCTTGCTCATCGTCCTCATCCTGCCCTTCATCTACCCCGGCGTCACGCAGTGGGCGCTCACCTTCATCGTCTCCCTGGCCCTGCTGATGTCCACCCTCTTCTGCTGTCACCCCAGCAGCCAGGGCAGCTGCCGGCCCTCCCCCAGGACTCTCTTCAGCAGCGAGCAGAAGCACAGCGAGATTTCTTCCATTGCCTGACCACGCGCCCACGGCACCTTCTGCCTCTGCGTCCCACAGTGGACAGGGTAAGGGGCTGTGAAGTAAGACTGGCTCCCGCAGGAGGAGAAGTGCCAGTCAGACCTGCAAGCTAAAGCCAGAATGGCTGTCTTGGGTCTAGAACTGCGTGCTCGGGCGATAGACTCATGCCTGCCCCAGGGACGGCACAGCGGCACCGTTTGGGGTGGCGAGGAGGCACAGCGGACTTGCATACTGCCAGGGAGGACCCCCTGTTCCTCTCCTCCCGAAGCTCCGGGTTGTCCGTTCGATGCCTTGATGAAAGTGTTTCAATAGTAATGTTACTGAAAAGTAAATAGAGCCGGAAACTCCTCTTTGTGTATTTCCAATTTATGTAGCCGGTTTTATTGTATTGCTTGGTTTGGGATTGGGTTTTTGTGTTTGGCAGAGTTTGTTCATATTTCTGGCTGCTACATGTTTTCCCTCCTGAGAAGGCAGAGCCCCTGGGAAGCCCTCCCGTGCTCCGCAACCTTCCCCCCCACCCCCCGCCAATGCTGCCCATCTCGTGCCCACCCCACCTTGCCAACGGTCCTGGCCATTTGTTTCCTCCCCTGAGTTGTCCCACCCTCCTTTTCCCTAAGAATGGAGAGAGAGGGAGAACCTGTGTGAGGAAGAGGTGCTTCTGATGGCGCTGGGTAAGTCCCACGTTTAGTTGACAGAGCTGGGGAGGGTGGCAGGGATGCAGGTGAGTCTTGGACTATCCCCCACCATCCCCACCAGGATTTCCCGGCTCCGTGTCATCCGGCGCTGACTTAACAGAGAATCTCGGAGTCACGAGGGCTTCCCCCAGCGTGGCCCAGCTGCCCACCTGGTGCACAGTCCCACACCCCAGAGCCAAATCTTTTGGGTGCTTCTTTATTATTGCATCTCGAGTCTCCTTTGAGCTTTTGTCATAAAGATAAGAAGCCTCGTAAATGCAACAGTCGTCTCCAATAACCCCACATTTCCCGCCTCACCCTGAGAGTCACGGTCATCAGAGAGGCTTTCGTGTCTTTTCTCGGTCATTTCTGCTCTGTAACCTAGAGGAGGCTCCTGCTGGAGGGAATGACTGTCCATGCTCATCCAGGTCACGCCTCAGCCAGGGGGGCCCGTGGGGTGCAGGGCAGTGGAGGGTGAAAGCAGACGTTATTTCCTTCCAAAGGCCCCGTAATTGGAACCTCAGAGGGACTCTCCCAGCACAATCCACTGCCCTGCCTCCCCCTCCTCCTCCTGGAGACTCGTTATGGTGACGGTACCTTTGTCGGGGACAGAGGCAAGAGCTCTGCCGCTGGAGCACGGGTCGGCCCTGCGTTCCGAACAAGATCTCGCCTCTCAGAGCCTCATTTTCCCCCGAAATGAGCTGGTAGAACTGGACTATTCCTAACACCCCTGCAGCCCAGAGCTGAGGGCACACTGGGACCCCGGACAATGGACATGCACACGTGCACGGGTCACATTCCCTGTGGCCTCTCACAAAGAAAAGTCAAAATGTTAAGAATGGATGATGCACTGAGCTGTCCTTGACATCCGGAGGCCTTCCTCTTTCTCTTAGGAGGCCTCCCAGGGTAGCTCTGCGACCCCACGCTGTGGGCCTCGCTGACTGCCGGTGCCGAGAGAGAGCGTGAGCGTGTACGTGAGTGTGCGTCGCGCACGCTGTCAAGCCAAGGCCAAGTGGGCCTGAAGAACGCCTTGTCCCCCAGGACGAGCGAATAGCAAGAATGGCTTGGCGTTTCCTGGCCTGGCCTTGGGCATGCGGTTCTGGGGTGGGAGCCAATAGGAAAGGGAAAGAATGTTCTCTCCCCACGTACAACCACTCCCATCTCATCTAGTTCTTGGACCCTCCGCCGACAAGAAAACCTTTACCAAGATTAACGACATGCTGTTTCTACCTTAATAATGGTGGCCGCATGTTTACTGAGTTTTTGCTTTGTGCCAAGCCCTGCCGTACTGCCTTAAATAACAACCTGTGCAGCAGAGACCATTTGCTGATGAGGAGACTGAGGATCAGAGAGGTACATTCATCTGCCTCCGGTTGCACAGCCGGCCGCTTTCAGAGCTCGCCGGGGCATTCGCCAAGGGCCCTCTCTCTACTCCGCCACGCTGCATCCTTTGCGTGCAGTTCCAGCACCACCAGGAAGCTGGTTGCCACCTGTGGGCTTGCGAGGGAGAACAGAAAACTAAGCTCCGGAGCCCCCCAAAGCCCAGTGGTCAGACACTCGGAGAGGCTAGAGAATTTCAGAACCTGTTGTCTGCGCTAAAGAGAAAGAAAAGACAGTGATACAAACGAGGTGGTTCTTCTGCAGGCTTCTACCACCCAGGCCCAGCCTCTCCTGCAGGGAGCTCTGTTGTCACACGGTCCCCAACCGGCAGGCCCCCGTGCCCCTGAGTAAAGATGTCCTGACACTGCTGTCACCATGACCTTCCAAGCCCAGCTGGCCCCTGGCAGTGTGGGAGCAGAGAGCGCCAGAGGCCCATACCTGCTCAGGCTGCCCAGCAGGGGAGCAGAGGAAACAGGTGGCGCTGAGAACGGGTACAAGTGGAAGCGACCCGAGAGGCAGGCCAAGGTTCAAAGCTCAGTGCTGGCCCAGCGTGTGGCCAGTTACAGAGCATCCCTGGGCCTTCATTTGCTCACAGTAAAGTTGAGGAGGACATCCCACACCTCCCAGGGTCTCCCTGGCCATTCAGAGTGCTCCTGGCCAAGAAGCCTGTCTGCTAATGGGTAGCCTTTACCATCCATCGTGGACCTCCTTGGGGGATGGGTTTCTTGCGGCCTGTCCAGCGCGAGAGTCAGCGGGGAGCTGGCCTTGAGGATGGGGTGGACAGGCCAGTCCAAAGCGGGGCACTGCCCAGGACAGGCCAGTCTTGTGGAGAACTCTGTGCTTGGGTTGTAAGGGGAGGTCCGAAGGATGAAGAAGAACTGTGGGGGGTGGGGGGTGGAGCAAATCTCATCCCCATCAGACGCATCTCCCTAATCTGTGCCCTTGGAGTGAAGCACATCCGGTTCAAAGTCCAGCTTCACCACTTGCAAGTCACTTTACCTCTCGGAGTCCCGGGTTCCTTACCCGTGAGACGGAGCTTAGAATCCGTGCTCCAGAGGGTTGCTGGGGGAGTTCATGAAGCAGCCCACGACTGAGCACTTAGGGTCACCAGGAGGTAAAGCAGAAAAATGAAAAGAGGGGGAGAGGGAGCTGAGCTGAGTCTTAGAAAGCCCTAACAAGATGATAACAGCAGACTCCCCTTGTGTTATTCAGTCATTGATAAGGAAGTTTATTAAAACCTGGCCACTATGATTCACCTCTCCCAAGACCAGCCTCAGCATCAGCAGTGTCGTCAGCAAAATATAATAAAACAATAATGACGTGATGGTTTGACATGGCTAACGTGATTGGAATGCCCTGTGTGAAGTATATTACATGCTAGCACACATGCTCTAAGGTAGGCACTGGTATCACCCCCGAATGACAAACAGGAATGCCAAGGCACAGAGAGGTTCGGCCACTCGCTGGAGATCCCATATTGAGGCCGTGGTGGGGCCAAGGCTAGACCGCACGTGGGAGTCCGGCTCCAGAGTGTGGACTCTGAGTCACTTGGCTTCATCAGAAGGAACATCTCTGGTCCATCATAAGTGCTCGAGGCATGTGCTCCGCCTGGCCGGAAAGGTGAAGAATTAAGAAGAAATATCATTCCTCCGTGTGGTTGCAGCTTCCTGACTTAGTGGGTGTCTGGGACGGAGGGCTGTGGGGGCCCACCTGTCCCATTACCCACCTCCATGTTCTTATCTTCCAGCCCCCGGCCGTTGTTGGAACCTCTTTGCGGACGCCTGGAGGAAGTCTGTCAGCCTTGGCTAGAACAATGAAGTCTTTGTCCGTGGCAAAGGGCAGCCTTTCCAGGAATGAGAAAACGTCCCTCCAGTTTCTCAGAAACAGCACAGAGCGCATTCAAAGAGAAATCAGATACCCGTTCTCAAAATGGCCTGCGGCGATTTTTATGAACTTTCTATTCTGGTCGGAAGATCTTGGGATCACTGTTCAAACAGGGGCAATGCTTCCCAGGTCGGTAGAGAACTCTGAGGAACTCCAAACGCCGGGAAACCTAGGATCCGTCCATGCGTTCCTTTGTTCAGCAAATACGGATTGAGCCTCTGCTCCGTTTCAAGTACTGAGCAGGGTGTTTAATTTACCCAGCAAGGAACTTTGATGGGGAAAGAAAACTAGTATGTGCAATGCGCCTGTTATGGCTTAAATTGTGTCTCCGTGGCCAAAAGAAGACAGGGTGAAGCCCTGACCTCAGGATGCGATCTCATTTGGAGAATGGGTTTTTGCAGAGACGAGTTAAAGCAAAGTCATGAGGGTGGGCCCTGAAACAGTATGTCCTTACAAAAAGGGGAAACTGATGACCTTACAAAAAGGGGAAATTTGGGCCCAGAGACACACAGACGCAGAGGGAAATTGACATGAAGACACACAGAGAGGAGGTCACATGACAACGAAGAGACCAGACTGATGCAGCAGCAGCGAAGGAAAGCCGACAGTGGCCAGCAAGCCACCGGAAGCTGGGAGAGAGGCATAAAACAGGTGCTCCCAGAGTTCTCAGCAGGAACCAGCCCTGGTGACACCTTGACCTTGGACTTCCAGCCTCCGTACTGTGTGAGCCCACACATTCCTGTTGGTTAATCAGCAAGGTGTGTGGCGCCTTGTAGGGCGGCCCTAGGAAGCCAGTAGAGTAGCTGCCCTGTGTCTGTGCTTGCACCATGCCCCTTGGCTGGTCCACTTCAAGTTCAGATAAAGAACTTACCCAGAGTCTTGTAGCACGTAAGAGGCAATGTTGAGCTCAAAATCGAGCCTGATGGACTCCCAAGATTAGATCTTACTGTTCCCATGTTGTGGATGGGAAACGGAGGTTCACAGAAGCCCTGATATCCTCCCCATCCAAAAAAAGTGCCCAAATATCAAAGATGGAGCTGGAATCTGAACCCACAGTTCCTAAATTATCTTTTGTCTTTGCAACAACCATATGAGAATTGCTGAACCATAACCCCCGTCTCACAGGTTAAAGAGTTCAAACCCTGGGCATTAAGGCACTTACTCGACCAAGGTCACAAGCGAGTGAGTGAGGGGCCAGGATGAACCAGCTGACTCCAAATCACACCCGCACTTCCCACTGCCACACGCCGCTTCTGCCCGTAGCCCCTCGGCACTCAGAGGCAGGCCAGAGTGTCTTTCGGGACTCCCGAGTCCCCATCATGAGAACTTGTGTGCTCAAAGAGAACAAAACTGTGCCGGACATGTATCTCCTTTTCTTTCTCTTGACTGTCTTATATTCAGCTGCTCCCCCCCACCCCCACCCCATTGACCCCTCCTCTCCCTTTCAAAGAAAACTGACCTGTGGTTAATCTTGTCAACGGCGAATTCCACCAACACCAACTACACCAACTGGGGCGCTCGGTCCTCCCTCTGCCCACCTCCCGTTTCACCGAGGTGGTCACATGACGCGGGTCACGTGCTCTTTCCCAGCACTGAGGCTAGTGGTGAACCTGGGGCTGGAGACGGAGGGCTGCAGGTCTGTTAGTGGCAGCAGTAGCGGCACACCAGGTGGGCTCCACGGCTCTGAGCCGCTGGTAGATTCAGTGAACACTCAGCTTCCTTCTCTACAATTAATGAATTATTTTCTTTGGAGAGCCAGAATCAGTTTCTGCTGCTTGCAATCAATCCTCCTGAGCAGGAGCTGTCCAGGCCTCTGGTTGCTGAAAAATGCCACCTACAGCCCTTAGGAAGCCCAAGCAAGCCACTGCAGACCAGGGAACCACCTCCACCCGCACCCACAACCCTCCCGAGGGCCAGCCTGGCCTTGTGGTGAGGCTTCTCTGATGCCAGGCCCGGGAGAGAGATGCCCGGGGCATCTCTGCCCAGAGGTGGGGTCAGATGGGAACACATGGCATTGGACCTGAGGTCAGCCAGAGTCCAGAGGAAGCTGGACTCCATTCTACTGACCTCATGACCCCCAGAAGAAACAAGCTCTAGCTGTCCAAAGACATCCACCCAGAGGCCCGTCCCTGGGGCCAAACGGAAAATAAACAGCCCACAACGTAGCTGTGGATGCAGCAGTTTCGACACAACAGCAGCGGCCATGGTGGCTAATGTTCACCCAGTGCAGGTTAATGTTCCACCCTGGAGGGAAGGACTCTTATTCATTGTACTAGACACTGCACATGGCATGTCACTGAATCAACACAAAACCCCTATCAGGTGAGAGACTGAAGCTTGGAGAAGGTAACTAACTCGCCCGAGTGGCAGAGCCAGGGTTTGAAAGCAGGCAGTCCAGTCCGGCTCTCAGCCCCCGTCTGAATCACGGCACCAGCGCTCCCCTCCTAGCCCACCCCTCCCCCTTCCTCACATTCCCCCCCGCAACAAAATGACCCACGCACAAAGTAGGGCCCTCCGTCAGACAGGCCTGGGTACAAAACCAAGTCCCACCATTCACTCTCTGCACGCCCAAGGAATGTGTGAGCCTGTCCCCACCCCCAGCACTCCCCTCCTCCCCCACTTCTCTCCCTTCCTCACCACCCCCACCCCCACCACAGATAATCAGAGGTGAACTTCCCACCTAATTGGGGTTCTCTTTGAGGGCCTGCCTCCTCCTCAACCAGTCTCAGTCCAAGTCGATTCCGATGGTAATAACATTATATTTGTTTTCTGGGGGGAAAGCGTGTGTCCCAAACCTGCAGAGCATCTGTCCCCTGGTCACAGGGCTTGGTTGAAGGCTAAGCCAATGACAGTTCTGCCTAGGAATCTTCCTGAACCCCTCTGCAAGAAGTGCTTTCTCCACCAGAGTTGCTAAGCTGATAGACTGTTTGTCTGGACTTTCTGGTGACTATCTTGCCATAAACCCCAAGGTATATGGGTTTTTATATCTTCCCCAAAACCCCAAGGACGGGCTTTTTCAACTGGTGAAGCCACCCCAGAGGCAAGCTGAGCCCGGGGATAGAAAGAGGTCCTCAATTACATCTGAGTACCTGGACCTTGCTATGCCTACAAGCTGACTTTCCTCTGGACTTTTGAATAGTTACATGAGACAGTACATTCCCTTTCTTTGCTTACACCATTTTGACCGGGTTGTCCCACTTGCAAGCAAAGGAGTCCTGAGCGGTTCGTGCGTGCTTGAATTACAAGGCCACGTGTGCAGAGCGAATGCGCGTGTCAAAGGCAGGAAGCTGGACGTGAACGACTAACGAAACCGTTACTCACAGAGAAGTGGACAAGAGGGAGGCCAGGTGGCCTCGGAGCGGCAAACGGAGCCGCCTCAGGTCTCAACATCCCAAATTGCCCCTCATGGTGAGGCCTGTGCACCATGCCTGTTCTGCCTGTCCCTGAGACCACCTGTCATATCCTTTAACACCCCTCCTTTAAATAAGCCAGCCACCCAGAGAATTCCGGTACCTCACCATCCCTTCCCTCCCATGAGACCTGATGTTCAGTGAGGCCCGTGACGTCTGCTGAACGTTAAGTGAAAGGGTCCGATGGGAGGGTGCTCCAGGGCAGGGCGGAGCATTGGTGAATTGCTACGGAAAACACCGGGAAGCAGGCTGGGGTGGCCAGGGCAGGGCTCAGAAAGGTAATAGGAACTGGCTGGGCCTTGAGCCAAGGGTTCGATTTGAGTAGCCAGAAAGAATGGGGTGAAGGCATCGCAGGCAGCAGAAATAGTGTGAGAACAGCACAGAGGCTGAAAGACATACAGCCTGCTCAGGGAAGAGAGTGGACCTGCGACAGGGATGCATCAGGGGGAGCAGGAGAAGAAGGCGGGCCTGACGGAGGAGGGGTCTGGACACCAGCAAGTGGAAGTCCTTTGCTGCATGAGGAGGGCGTGGTGGGCGGGTGCTCAGAGTTCCCGGCAGCCCCGGAACTCAGGGATGGCAACCGCAGACCCTTGTTGAGGGGGAGTCCATGGCTGCACTCACTCATTCAATAAGCCTGCCACATACCAGGCACTGGGTTAGCTCCTACAGAGACAAAGGTCAGTGAGATACAAGACCTCTGGCCTTATTGAGCGCATAGGGCACAGACACCAAGCGCCTCCTGCTCAGCAGCTATTCCACCTTCTGCCTTAAGGGGGACCGGATTTTGTCTGTGCAGCAGCAATACACCCAGCCCACATTAGCCAGAGCACTCTCTGCTCTGGGCTCATCTTTTCGACGGCCCCGCTCTGGCCCCCCTCCAGCCGTACCCATGCCAGAAGGATGCGTCCACATACGTGCATGCCCTGGGCACCTACTACCCCAATATTCCTGGTCAAACCAGCCCCAAGCACACATCCAGCCTGTCGGAGTGGGCCTCTTCCCTGACCCGTCTCCCATGGGTGCCGCCAGTCCTCACATTCCTGGCTAGGTTTGAGGAATGGCCAAGGGGTGGCTGTTTATGGGAGGGTAAACAGCTTGGACGCATGAGATCCAAGTTCACGCCTGATCTTCCAGGCGGTTGAAGGTGTACCTGTCAGGTCGGGAGGTTAGGACGTGTTTCATCACTTTGTGTTCTTGGCCTGAGCTCTGCAAGTGGTAGGACTGGACTGTGCCTCCCCCCAGGAGTCTGAGCCAGGCCCCTTTGTCAGATCCTGGCTGTCCCAGGGGTGGTCATAAGATCTAGACATGTGATCCCTGCCAGGGGGCTTCTGGGAAATCATTTCCACCCTGACCCTGGGAGAGAAGCCCACAAGAAAACAGTCGTAAGGACAGTGCCCTTTTTCTCTTTCCTTTTCTAATTTTGAACCTAACTGCTGAAGGGTGCTTGCAGCTGAGGGCACCATCCTTGGATCTCAGGTTAACACGGTGAAGGACACAACCAGCACGCTAAGGATAATGAAAGATGGGAAGAATGTAGGTCCTCGCTGATATCACTGAGCTGTTAGGCCAACTCTGGAGCCACATACCTTTGTATTTTACGTTCCATAAAGCATCGGAGTCATTGTGATTTTGGCCACTTTGTTGGTCAGCATTAGACGCTCACAGCAATGGCCAGCCGGCTGTCCTATCAGAAACAGGCATCCTAATGAAAAAAAGTAACGCTAAGTGTGATGTGGTATCCTGGGGTGGATTCTGGGGTGGTAAGAGAACATTAGTAGAAAAACCAGCCAATAAAGTCTGTACTTTAGTCAATAAAAATGTGCCTTATTGGTTTCTTAGTCCTGACAAATGCAACATCATTATGTAAGATGTTAACCCTAGGAAAAGAGGGCGAAGGATCTACGGTTCTCAATGAAGAATTCTTGGGGTTCCAGTCAGGATGGCAGCGTAGGTAAATGCAGTGCATGAATCCTCTCACAGTCACATCAAAGTTACAACTGATCTACAGACCAGCCATCATTCAGAACCACCCGAAATCCAGCTGAACAGAAGTCCTACAATGAAGGATATAAAGAAGAAGACCGGGAATCAACATTGGAGCTGATGAAGCAGAGGATCTAATCAGCAATTTGGAAGATAAGGTAGCAGAAAACACCCAACCATAACAGCAAAAAGAAAAAAATCCAAAAAATTAGGATAATATAAGGAGCCTCTGGGACAACTTCAAGTATACCAACTTCCCCATGATGGGGGCGCTGGAAGGAGGAGAGAGAGAGCAAGGAAATGAAAGCCTATGTTAAAAAATAATGATAGCAAGCTTTTCTAACCTGGTGAAGGAACTAGACATACAAGTCCAGGAAGCACAGAGAGTCCCAAAAAACGTGAACCCAAAGAGGCCCATACCAAGACACACCATAATTACAATGCCAAAGGTTAAAGATAAAGAGAGATCTTAAAAGCAAGATAAAGAGAGATCTTAAAAGCAAGAGAAAAGTGGTTAGTTTCCTACAAGGGAGCTCCCATAAGACTGTCCATTGGCTTCTCAACAGAAACTTTGCAGGCCAGGAGGGACTGGCAAGAAATATTCGAAGTGATGAAAAAGCAAGGACCTACAACCAAGATTATTCTACCTAGCAAAGCTATCATTTAGAATCAAAGGACAGATAAAGAGCTTCCCAGACAAGAAAAAGCTCCCAGACCAAAAAAAAAAAAAAAAAAAACCTTAAGCAGTTCATCACCACCAAACCAGTATTACAAGAAATGTTAAAGAGTCTTCTTTAAGAAGAAGAAGATTAAAAATATGAATGATAAATTGGCAATAAGTACATATCTATCAACAATTGCTTTAAATGCAGATAGATTAAGTTCTCCAATCAAAAGACAGAAGGAGGCTGAATGTAAAACAAAACAAGACCCTTACACGTGCTGTCTTCAAGAGACTCACTTCCAATCAAAAACACACCCAGACTGAAAGAAAAGGGATGGGAAAAGATATTTCATGAAAATGGAAACAAACAAATGAACAAAAGCTGGGGTAGCAATACTTATACCAGACAAAATAGACTTTAAAACAAAGGCTATAAAGCCCTGGCTGGTGTAGCTCGGTGGATTGAGCGTGGGCTGCGAACCAAGGCATCACAGGTTCGATTCTCAGTCAGGGCACATGCCTGGGTTGCAGGCCACGGCCCCCAGCAACCACACATTGATGTTTCTCTCTCTCTCTCTCTCTTTCTCCCTCCCTTCCCTCTCTAAAAAATAAATAAATAAAATCTTTTTTAAAAAACAAAGGCTATAACAAGAGACAAAGAAGGATCCAACAATTCCACTTCTGGATATTAATCCAAAAATAACCCAAAACACCAAATTGAAAAAACATGTGCATCCTATGTTCATTGCAGCATTATTTACCATCGCCAATATATGGGACAGTGACTGTCAACCTTTTTCACCGACTAGCACACAAACACTAATTACTAAACTTCTGTGGCACACCAAAAAATATTTCTAGCCAAACTGACAAAAAAAAAATAGGTACAATTTCAATTCATTGACACCAGACAACTATTATTGTGTTGGCTGTTGACATTTTTTATGTGACAATCTAAGAGAAAAGACATCAGTGTCTTTGACTGAAGAGTCAGGCATTGCTTTTTTAAAAAATTCTTGCAGTGCACTCAGTTGAAAGTCACTGGTACGAAGCAACCTAACTATTTATTGATATATGAATAGATAAAGAAAAAGCAGTACATATATACAATGCAATGTGACTCAGCCATGAATGAAATCTTGCCAACTGCAATAATGTGGATGCACCCAGAGGGTGTTGTGCTGAGTGATAGATGAGACAGAGAAAGACAAATGCCACATAATTCCACTTATGTGCGGGATCTAAAAAACAAAATAAATGAACAAGCAGAACAGAAACAGACTCTTAGATACAGAGAACATTTTGACAATTGGCAGACGGGAGAGGGATTGAAGGGACAGGATGAAGTTATTAAGAAGCACAAATTGGTAGATACAGAACAGTCATGGGGATGTAAAGTACAGCACAGGGAATATAGTCAATAATAGTGTCGTAACTATGGATGGTGCCAGATGAGTACTAGATTTACTGAGGTGATCACTTAGCAAGTTATATAATGTCTGATCACTGGGTTGTACAGCTGAAACTAGTATAAAATTGTATGTTAAGTGTAATTGAAAAATAAAAAATTACTTAAAGTAAAAAAAAGAACTCTGTAAAATCTTTGTAACTTTTTGATCAGTCTAAAATCCTAACAAAATAAAAAGTGTATTACATAAATGAATGAGGCTGGGATGGGAGTAAAAGACAGAAAGATGTACTTGAACAACAGTTAAAATTAAAATTTTTAAAAAAGAAATAAGCCCTGGCTGGCATAGCTCAGTGGATTGAGCACGGGCTGGGAACCAAAGTGCCCCAGGTTCAATTCCCAGCCAGGGTACATTCCTGGGTTGCAGGCCATAACCCCCAGCAACCGCACATTAATGTTTCTCTCTCTCTCTCTCCCTCTCTCTCTCTCTCTCTCTCTCTCTCTCCCTCCCTCCCTTCCCTCTCTAAAAAAAATAAATAAAAATAAAATCTTAAAAAAAAAGAAATAAAAAATTAAAAAATAATAATAAATGCCTGGCTGGTGTAGCTCAGTGGACTGAGCGTGGGCTGAGAACCAAAGTGTCGCAGGCTCGATTCCCAGTCAGGGTACATGTCTGGGTTGCAGGCCATGACCCCCAGCAACTGCACATTGATGTTTCTCTCTCTCTCTCTCTATCTCCCTCCTTTCCCTCTCTAAAAATAAATAAGTAAAATTTAAAGAACTTTTCAAAAAATAATAATAATAATGAATGAATGACAGAATAATTGAATCCTAACTCAGTAGTTTAGACAGCCAAAGCCCCTGAGCTGGAGACTGGTCTTCCTTTATTCAGAAGGATTATTAGTAAATTTTAGAGTGCAATGGAGTCTCATGCAGCCTCTTAAAAGAAGGAAATCCTCCCACTGCGACAACATGGACGAACCTGGAGGACACTACAGAAAGAGGAGTGAACCAGACACAGAAGGACCAATGCTACGCCATCTCACTCACGCGTGGCATCTAAAATAGTCAAAGATAGTCGAGCTCATAGAACTAGAGAGTAGAATGGTGGCTGCCAGGAGCTAAGGAGAGGGGGGAGGGAGAAATGAGCAGATATTGGCCAAAGGGTACAAAGTGTTAGTTATGCAAGATGAATGCATTCTGGGCCCTGGCTGGTATAGCTCAGCAGATTGAGCTCGGGCCTGTGAATCAAAGGGTTGCTGGTTCCATTCCCAGTCAGGGCACATGCCTGGGCTGCAGGCCAGGTCCCCAGTGGGGGACACATGAGAGGCAACCACACACTGATGTTTCTCTCCTTCTCTTCCCCTCTCTAAAAATAAGTAAATAAAATCTTTTTAAAAAAAGATGAGTTCTGGAGATCTAATGTACAGCATATGATCACAGGTAACAATACTGCCTTGTATATATTTGAAATTCGCTAAGATGATCCATCTTAAAGTAAATCTACACACACACACACACACACACACACACAACTGGTAACCACATGGAGGGGAGGGAGTAAGTTATTCAGCTTGATTGTAGTAATCTTCACGAGGTATACACACGTCTGAACATCAACCTGTATGCCTTAAATATACATAATTTTATATGCTAAAATATCTCAATAAAATTATTTTTAAAAGAAATATTTATATGTACACTTTTTGTTTGCTTGTTTGTGAACCTCTAACTCACAAAGAAAAATACTTTAAATATTAGCTAAGTAATGGCCTTGATTATCAGTAGTTTACAAGAAACAAATACAAAGTATACCTTAAAAAATAAAAGATTCAATAGCATCAAACTATTCTCAACAGAATAAGGACTGGAGGGACTAACTTTCTCATGTAGGATCCAAAGCAATTTAATGCAAGTTCATGCACCACCAGCTAAAGGTACTTTGGATGCCACCAGTCATATGGGTCTCTGCATTAGAACATATCAGACCAGTGCAAGTGCAAAGCATTCTTAGGTAAGAAGCAGGTAGAAGTCGTCACCCAAGTCTCTGTGTAAGAGATAAGGTAGAGGACTACAGAATTATTGCCTAGCACACAAGAACAGTGGGGGAAAATATTAACCCAAATGGCTTTGACCCCCAACCCCTGCCACATAGCATAGCCAATCCCAGTTGATGGCCCAATTAACAAAAAGAGGTTGTTTGTGGGTCAAAGATGCTTTAGGAACCCACGAAATTGCCCAGCGATGTGGCAATATCCACAATAACCACAAACCACCTGCAACACCCTCTACCCTGTCCTTCCTCTAAGGCGTGTCCAGCCCTTCCTGACGAGAGCAGTTTATTTCTGAGCGTCACTAGGAAAGAAGCGACTGTGATAATCTTCTGAGTCATTCAGTCTCAAGTTCATCATGACAGCATCATAAAGATGCTCTATAGGAAGAGACGTGGGGCCGCCTTCAGTGAAATCATTTCCGAATTCAATCCCGTTCGACAACAATCAGTGCCAGGCCACGCCCCACCTACATCCCAGAAAGATGGACGTCTGTGGGACATAGCAAAGGAGCCATCCTCTGCTGGGAACCCATTACCTGCAACTCACACGAATACCTTTGAACGGGTCTTGATAGTTAAACCTGTGAGAGGTCAGGATAGCAGAACCAGCCAGATCCAGGATCAAATCCTGGCTCTAATGTGTTGTAGCTTGGTGACCCTGGCCAAGGTATTTAACCTCTCGGAGCCCAGGCTCCTTCTTCTGTGAAACAGGCTAATAATAGTATACACTGCACAGGAGTAAATGATATAAAACATGAATGAAAAGCACACAGAGCCAGCCACAAGGATAGTGCTCCCTAAACAGTATTCATGGTTAGTTCTACAATTTCTGGGACAATAGAACCCAATCATTTAGTTGTTCCAAATCTGATTGTTGATCAGAGTCACCAGGGGAACTTGGTAAAGTATACATTCCTGGGTTTCCAAACCCCTGAGAAATTCTTAAATGGGTGGGTCTGGACAGGGCCAAGAACCTATGCCCCCATCACGTACTTCTGTTGTGCCTAGCCCATGGTAGGCACCCTACCTGGCCCAGACTATTGCAACAGCTTCCTGACTGGTTGCCTGTGTCCATTCTTAGCCCCCTGACCTCCACAAAGAGCCAGGGAGATCCCTTTAAAACACGTGACCAGCCCTGGCTGGCATAGCTCAATGGATTGAACGAGGGCCTGCAAATCTAATGGTTGCCGGTTCGATTCCCAGTCAAGGCACATGCCTGGTTTGCAGGCCAGCCCAAGTTCCCAGTGGGGGGCACACAAGAGGCAACCACACAAGGATGCTTCTTTCTCTCCCTGTTTCTCCTTCCCTTCTCCTCTCTCTAAAGATAAATAGAATTTTTAAAAAAACCCATGGCACATCACTGCCTCAAACCCTCCACAACTCACTATCTCACGCAGAATAAAATCCACAGACAGGCCCTGCGTCAGTGCTTCCTGGTGAGCTTCCGAACGATACCTACGCCTGGGCTAACCCTAGACCCGCAGAATGAGGATGTCTGGGGGTGGGGTCTCAGGGGGGTGCTAGATAAAATATAGAACACCCAGTTACATTTGCATTTCAGATATGCAATGAAAACTTCTTTAGTATAACTATGTTCTGGGCACTATTAGGACATTCTCCTACTAAAAAAAGTATTTCTTTGTTGTGTACCCGAAAATCAAATGCAGCCGGGTATCCTGTATTTTTATTTGCTGCATTGGGTGACTTCAGCCCAAGACCGGCCTCTCCCCTGCTGTATCTGCAATGCCGAGAACCTCACCCACTACTCAATAAATTCTGGTCAAATTAGTTAATGGCTATGAAACGGCTTCTTCTTCTAGCACACCCCCCTAAACATTCCTTTGGAGAAGCGGACAGAAGATACCTTAGTAGAAGTGTCTTTCGCCAAGACTGAGAGCAGCTAACTCTTACCGAGCACGTCCTGTGTGCCCGACCCTCACAAAGCCCTTCAGCGGTACATTCTCATGTAGTCCTCACGCAGCCCTCGTGGGGGCCATAATGATCCCCTTTTACATATGAGGGAGGTAAACTCTTCAAAGTCCAGCACCAAACCTCAAAACTTGGAAAGGCGTGCACTGGAGGGGAAGACCTGTTTCCCCAGCTTTCCCACAGTGGCCTTGGCCGTGGCTTAGGTCCCGTGTGCTGTTCGGTGCCAGCCGTGGGGTGCGGGGTGGGCAGTGGCTGTAACTGGATGCGATGTGCAGAGTTGAGAGTGTTCAACGCAGGATCTCAAACCAAGTTAGAGACAGGGCAAAGCACGTGTTAGAGACACGTGCACGATGATGCCTGGTCCCTCCCAGCCACTGAGAGGAGGTCCGGCTGGAGGCTTTCTGTTGGCATCACATCCAGATGGTCACTAACATTTTAGCTTGACAAGACCCACATGCTCAGATATAACTCCCCACGCCCCTAAAGGGTGCACAGGGTTGACGCACGTGACCTCAGTAGGCAGAGAGGCTGTTCTTGGTCCTGATTGGCCAGTGTGGAGGTAAGCAGGCAAGAGCACTCTCCAGGGGCAGGCAGGAGTCACAGATTCTGCACTGACAGCTGGTCTCTGGCCCTGTCCACTGTCTCGTCCACTCAGGGCAGTGTGCTGTCTTCACGGAAGGAGTGGCAGCCTTCGTGGCTACTGCCTGGCCAGCCCTCAGCCTCAGTCTCCTGTCCTGTAGAACGAGTGTGATAAGAATGTACAGGGCTGTAGGGGAATAAGACCCATTCGTGAGTTCATTAAGTGACTTGGAGCACCTATCAAGTGCCTGGCACAGTCCCTGGGCCTGGACACACAGCTGAGGACAAGGCAGCCAAGACTCCCATTCTCCAGGCTTTTACATTCTAGTGGGGATGGCAGATCATAATCTGCAAACAAAATGATCAAAATAATACCAAAGAGTGTGAAATACTGATTAAGTAGAACAGGACTGTTACCCTGCACTTAGAACAGTACCTGACACATAGTAGGTGCTCAGTAAACATTTGTTCAATGACTGAGTCTGCCAGTGGTTAGGGAAGACTGGCAGATGCCAGCCCGAGTGGACAGCGCAATGTCAAGCCGGGAACATACGCAGGAAGAGGAAGTTCTGGTGGCAGAGTGCCAGGCACAGGCACCTCAAATGCGAAGGTCCTGAGACTGAACCAAAGTCACGTTAGAGAAACCGAAAGACAAATCGGGGAGCGCATGCATATCTCAACACCCTGCTAACTTCAGTGGGGTCTCTGTACACGCAGCAAGGGTGTTTCTGTGGCTGGTCCTTTGATTTTTCCTAGTTTACTTTGGAAGATTTCCATCCAAGTCTCTGGCTGTTCGTCCTTCCTTCCACTCCCAACCGGGACGCCTCGCGGGCACTTTCCTGCAGAGCCAACCCCGGCCCGGCCTTCCCTCGCGCCCTGCCCTGCGCAGCTTCCTGCGGGGCAAACACACCCACAACCCGAGTTTCGCGCCGGGACAGGCCCGTCACTTCCTGAGCCGGCACCCCTGTCGCGGAGTGGCAGCGGGACGAGCCGGTTGGGGACTCGCAGCTCGCGAGCTAGAGCCCGGAAGGCCCCGCAGTCCCGACGCACGTCCGCCGGGCGGCGGGGCCAAGCGCGCCCGGGGCTGACAGCCTGGGGCAGGCGGTGGCACCGGTCGGGGCCAGCTCGGGCAGGCGGGGCCGGGCCGGGGCAGGGGAGGAGCCGGGCGGGAGGAGCCAACTTCGCCTTCGCGCCGCTGCCGCCGCCTTAGCGTCCAGGTAAGGGGCCAGCTCCCGCCGGAGCCACTCCCCACCGCCACCCCGCGAGTCCGCTAGCCCTTTGCCCCCCACCCCGCCCTCCGCCGCTCGTGGGCTCGGGACCCGCCGGGAACCGCCGCGGGCTTCCCCAGCGCTGACTGCCGCTGAGACAAGGCGGCCTGGTTGTCGCTGGTTTTCTTTCCCAGCCGGAAGAGCCCTTAGAGATCACGTGGGGAGGTGGCTGGGGAAACTGAGGCGGGGCAGAGTGCAGAGGCTGTCTCCTGCTTCCCAGCTCAGAGCTTGGAGCCCTCCGAGATCACCCAGCGCTCCCCTTAATAAATGAGCCCGCTGCTCTGGTCCCAGCTGGAGAAGGGACTTGTTCAAGGTCACACGCACGGGTTCACTGGGTTTCATTCACCTGGTCCCACGCAGCCCCTCCACGCACCACACCAGCTACTGGTGAGGAAGGCCTCGGGCAGCCGTCGCCCCTTCTGTCCTTGCCCCTGTGGCCTCTGAGCTCACAGCAGACACTGAAACTGAGGCGGTTTAGGAGTCACCTCTGGAGAAAAGCCCAGGCCCCCAGTGTTACAGGCCGGCCATGTGTCCTGGCCCAGCTGCCATTGTTAGAGGGAGGAATTACTGCTGCTAAGTTCAGAGTGGGTTTTACAGCTAAGAAAACAGGCTCAGAGAGGTGGATGGTTTCCTCGGGACCACACAGCCAGGAAGGAGAACAGGATAAGGACCTGGATACCCCACCCCACAGCCTGACCCCGTGCCTGGCGCAGAGTAGGCCCTCACAGTGTCCTTCTCTGCCCTGCCCTGGGGTCACCCAGGGAGTCGGGGCACAGCCAGGCTAGAGCCAGGGTCTTGGCCTGGGCACTAGTAACACAGAGTAGGAGTGCACAGGCTGCTGCTTTCCCTGACCCACTCAGTGTTCCTGTCACTGCAGAAACACGGGACCCCTGTAAGCTTTAGGGGCATCCATGTGTTCATTCAACAAATACTTATTGAGCACCTACTGTGTGCTGGCGTGAGCATGCTTAGGCCCTAAGGATAGAGCAGCAAACCAGCGCTGCCCTCCAGGAGTACACCCCAGAGAGTGGAACAGAAGTCTGCTATTCGGTGGGGCAGATGGGGGTGGGGAGGGCTGGGCAGGAAGGAGAGACCGTTGGAATCTTCCCAACCCGTGAAGGTTGGCAAGAGGACAAACAGAGACTGAACCTCACAGCCTCCAGCCCTCTGAACCTTTGGTTCTCTCTTGTTGGAGATGCTCTGCCAGCCTGAGCTTTCACCCCACTCCCCAGGGATTTGCGGGGGGTGCTAGGTGGATAGGGAGTGGTCCAGAGGAAGAACCTCAGAGGCTGGAACCTGCCTCTGCCACTTCCTAGCTGTGTGACCTCATCACCGCACCTCTCTGGGCCTCTGTTTTCTTATACAGTGGGGGTCACCATACTTCACAGAGTTGATGAAACTATGTGAAAATGCTTCACAGATGATAAAGCACAATCCCAAGTGCAGCTGCTGTCAGAAGCCTTGTAAAAGCAGGTGTGAGCTCGGGTGGGTTGCTTTGGAGCCACTAGGAACCGCATCGATAACCTGTTACTGCTCTGGGTAAAGAAACGAAAGAGGCAGCGCTGGGGGTGGCTGAGCTCCAGGCGCCCAGGTGGAGGCCCCCTGCCTGGCTCCACAAACAGAACGCTCCTTTCTCCATCAGCATTTTAGCCTCTCCAGCCTGGGCAGCAGGCATGCAGCCCCAGAGAGACATGGGCTCAGGTCCTGGCTTTGCAGCCTCCTCAAATGTCCTCATCTGTAAACTACCTGTGTCCAAGGTTGTCATGAGGATGGAAGGAACTGAAGCCACAAAGAGCCCTGTGCGGTGCCAGCCGCTCTGGGAGCCCTTGTGCTTTTCTGGCCCAAGGCCCAGGAGCGGTTGGAGGGGCAGAGCCAACTGACTCGGTGCCGTAGCTCGGCCTGGGAGCTTATCAGGGTCAGAGCCCACAGAATTTCTCATTGGCCTGAAACCCTCTCTCCCTGCCCTGGGACCAGCAAGCTACAGTGGCTGCAGCAGCCACCCGGGCCTGCACACGTGATGCCTGAGGAGACTGCTGTATGTTTTAAACGGGGGCTGCCGATGAGGTGGGGGGTCCCACTACCTTGGATGTATATACAGCAGGCAGAATGGGGCTGGAAGGGGGGAATCCAACCCACTTTCCACGTAGCTACCCTTCAATCAGATTGTGCCCTTTCTGTGTAAACCCTGCTGTGGCTTCTCATTTTCTTGGGGTAAAGAACAAAAACCTTAACTCGGACCACAAGGCCACACAGTCTGGGCCCCACCCATGCCCGGCCTACTCCTTCAGCCTGCCTCCGACCACTCTGCCCACGGCCCTCTGTGCTTGAGGCCCACAGCTCCTCCCTCCCCAGGGCCTTTGCACATGCTCTTCCAGGCCACTGCTCTGCCCTCATCTCACTTTTCCTAGGTTAACACCTCCTCAGCCTTCAGATCCGGGCTCAGACTAGACGGGTGCCCCAGGCCGCAAGGCATCCCGGGTACACGGGAAGTTTAGCTCAGGTGGAATTATACGCTCATCCCTGGGAATAATAATTTCTGCCTGTGCCCTGTACACCACCTGGACCATAAGACCCAGGCCCTCAGGGACTGGTCTGAGTTCGCTTGGAGGGGTGCTCATCCATGAAATCTACTTGTGGGGGTAGCTCTTGAGCAAATATGGGGACCCCACTTTATATAAAATGGTATGGTTCTATGTCAAAAAAAATAATGCTGAAGTCATTGCTTAGCTGTGGGGGTCGGTGTTCATTCATTCATTCGTTCTGTCACCTGCTCTGCCAGGCACTGTTCTAGGGTACGTCCAAGAACATGATACAAAAGCCAATGCCCTCAAGGAGCTTTCCCTAGTGGGGGAGTCAGACCACCAGCAAGCCTGTAACCCATCGTCCGGTGGCGGCGAATTCCAGAGAGTGGTCACGAGTCTCTGGTGGGAGGGGGAAGTGGTGGTGCCTGCTCTTTCAGAGCCAAAGGGGTCCCAGGGGAGCTCTGCTGGGGAGTCGGGGGGTGGGGGCACTGACGTCCGAGCATCTTCCACTCCCACCCTGACCCACCTAGTCACAGGCACGGGCACAGGAGCAACCGGTCCTGAAACCCGAGAGGAGGTGGGGTGGCCCAGACAAAGCCTGGAGGGCTTCAGAGGTGGCAGGCCCCACGTTAGCTGGACGAGTCCAGGAAGGCCCCTGGCTGTCCCTGAGCCCCTATAGTGAAGTGGGAAAGAGCCTGGGTGTGGAGTCACGTGGCCTCGTTGTCAACAACATGGACCAGGGCCAGCGTGACAGACAGGAGTCTTCAGCTATCTGTGATGGCAGGACGGAGGTACCCGTGGTTCCAGCTCTGTAAACAGTCCCGTCAGATGGGCTGGGCCCCCAACTGTTCCAGCTGCAGAGGGCGGTGGCAGCTGTGGGCGAAGGGCATGTGCCACCTGAACTGTGTGTGCTGGTCCTCAGGTGCCTCCACCCCTCGGTCTGATCAGGGATCAGGACCCAGTCCAAAGCCAAACTGGATTCTCAGGTGCGTCTGAGGAGCCAGGCTGATGCCGAGAGAGGTGCTGGGTTCCCACAGACGGTAGTGACCCTGCTGGTCCCCGCCACTGGGGCTCTGCCTCGGGGCCCCTCCTGTGCACAGAGCTCATCCAGCAGCACCCTGGGCTCAGGAGGTCACTGAGGGAGGGGGCAGCCCCCAGCTACCAGGGGTCTTCTGGGGGTCTTGTTCCTGCCCGGGCACTGTAAGGACGCCAAGGCCTGCACTGGACCCAGAAGGGCCCCGACTCTCAGGGACACCACACGGACAAAGTGAGGAGAGCGGGGTGAGCACTGACCCGTGGCGAGACTGCAAAGGCCAGCTGTGGGCTGGACAGGGATTGTCCTCCAGTAGGACCTCGGTTGGATGCTCCGCGATTGCGACTTTTGTCCAGCCGGTCACATTACCCGCCACCAGAGAAAACGCTGGCTGCGTTATTTTTGTCGGGAGTGGGGGCAGACAGCCGCTCCGCACACATCTGTCCGCAGCCCGCAAGCGCCCACAGCAGGCGCCCAGCCAGGATCTGCCAACCCACAGCATAGACAGCACGTGGGGGCTCTTCCTGGGGAGACGAGAAATTCCAAAGGCAGCGCCGAGGAGAAAACCAAATACAGTCCCTGTTGTCTTTGAAAATCCTTTAAACCACCCTTAGAACTCCACATCTGGGCCCTTAGCCCATCACACGCAAGAATGAATTTCTTTTGTTTTTCTTAGATGCCAGCCAGTGGTGGCCTTTACAAATAAAAACAAACAGAAAACTTGGAGCAGCCAGTGAAGGCCAAGGTCAGATTTGATGTGCCTCTGTGTGTGTGTGTGTGTGGTGTTCCCTGTCTCTCTTCCTCTTTTCTGGTTAACTGGTCCCAGATGCGCTCAGTCAAAATCACAGGAACAGGAAGTAGAATGGGGGTCACCAGGGCTGAGGGAGGGGGACGGGGAGTTGCTCTTTGGGTATGGAGTTTCCCATTGCAAGTTGGAAAGGCCTGAAGAACAGTTTGCACAACAGTGTGAATGTGTCTTATACTTAAAAACGGTTGGGACAGTGAATTGTATGCTCTGTGCATTCTGTCAGAATTAAAATTTTAAATTGAACATCCTAACAGCAGATGCTTGGTAAATGGCAGTCGTGGGCTACCAATTTGCATCATCATCACCTCATTGTCTCCCAACAGGCCCGCAACATGGGTGCCGTTGTCTCCACTGTGCAGACGGGGACAGCGAGGCCCTGAGGAAGGAAGGGCAAGGTCACGGGACAAGCGCGTGCAATTCAAACGTGTGCCTGGGTGTTGGCGCTACGGCTCACACTGCTTTTCTTTGGACTAGCGTGTATCCCGAAGTGGCCAGAAAGATTTCAAACACAATTTGAAAACCTCCCAATTCGATGAATCTCACTAGCTGCCACCTGTCCGCAGACGAACATCACATCTTTCTGCCAGCCCCAAGCACGTGCGGGACGGGCCTGGCCCGCCTTCTCACCGCGCTGTGAGACTGGAGCACAGGCCTGGAGAGGTAAGGGCGCTGGCTGAGTGGTTACCCCGGGGCCGGGGGCACGGGGGGAGGACTCCCAGCCGAGGGAACAGCCAGGCAGAGGCCCTGAGGTGCCGGCGTACCTGGAGGGACCCGGGGTGGTAGGGCTGGACAGAACAAGTGAAGGGGACAGGAGGGGGAGGGCAGATGGCACCTGGCTGAGGCGCCAACTGTAAGGACTGTGACTGGTGAGGAGGGAGTCCGGGAGGTGTGGAGCAGAGGAGGGACAGGATCTGACTTCGGTTTAGACTGGAGCGGCCTGGGGCTGGGGCTGCGGGGCAGACAGGTGGGGGCGAGGGCAGAACGAGGCCGGAGGCTAGTGACAAGGCCCCCCCAGAGCGATGATGGCCACTGGGACTAGGATGGGAGTCGGGGAGGCAGGCACCACGGTAAATGCGGACGAAAAGTTACGGAGCCTGGGTGTCCGCCCCAGGGGTGCCCCGTCGCCCACACCCACCTCACCCCTCCTCCAAGCTGCTGAAGTCGGGTTGGGGTGGGAGCTTTCTGTGCCAACATTCCCGTTTCCTTCCAGTCTATAGTGCGAGTGTCCCAGACCCTCCGGGTCCTTCTCTGGTGGATCTGTTGCCATGGAGACCTGCTGAGATGCTGCATTTACCACTGGCTTTGAACTTAACTTCCAGATAGAGAGAGAATGAATGGGTTTCTCTCCCAAATCGCTGGAGGGAGGAAGGGGGCAATAAATTGGGCCTGCTAGACCCCTCCCTTCTGGGACCTTCTCGAGATTTCGGGGGGGGGGGGGTGAGGGGGGTGTGAACTTTGAGCTACAGTCCAGAGTTTCTGGCCTGAAAACAGTGCTGAGCTCTGTTATTGTAAAGGATTCCTTCAGCAGATGCTTTTCATTCTTGGCTCAAGAACAATTAGACAATTAGTTTGTAGCCTTCCTGCATCACTATAGCCATCTCTCTAGGAGTAACGCTCATTCTACTGTACTTCGGACGTATTTAAAAGTGCACCCGTGACTAGTTAACCAGAAAAGAGGAAAAGCGAGAGAAAGAGAACGAACACCACACGTGTACACACAGGCACATCTGATTTGACCTTGGCCTTCACTGGCTGCTCCAAGTTTTTTGTTTGGTTGGTTTTTGTTTTGTTTCTCTTTGTAAAGGCCATCACTGGCCACCTGTGAGGCTTGGCTGGTCGCACAGGGCCAGGACTTTCTGAGATAAAACACTCCCCATTATAGGGCTCTAAAACAGAATTGTTTTTTTTTTAATTAAAATTATTTTTCTATTATAAAAGCACCAAAAAGCTTGTGACAGAAAATGTTTAAAAACATAGAAAATTAGAAAGAACAAAAACCAGCTACACACCCTGGCTGGTGTGGCTCAGTGGATTGAGCTCTCGCCTGCGAACTAAAGGGTCACCGGTTCGATTCCCAGTCAGGGCACATGACTGGGTTGCGGGCCAGGTCCGCATTAAGGGGCACATCAGAGGCAACCACACATTGATGGTTCTCTCCCTCTCTCTCCCCCCTACCCTCTGTCTAAAAATAAATAAAATCTTTTTAAAAAATGAAAAAAAACCTAACCAGTTACTTCTAGTCCCGCAGCCCCACTGCTGAGAGACATTGATTGTTAACATTTTAATGTGCTTCCTTGTGATGATCTGAGACATTTTTCAAAAACGTAACCGGAATTGTATGGTATATCCAGTGGCATGCTATGAACCATCTCTCAAAATTAAAATCCCTCATTTGTAGCACTTGCCAATTTCTGTGGTGTAAATACTCTCCTCGTGGCCTATTTCAGGCCACCAGCATCTGTGGAATACAGACTTGGAAAGAAGTGCATAGAGCTACTTCTCGCCAGCCAGCAGGAGCCCGGAGCAGCATATTATAATATAATTTAAAATCGCGTCTATTTTTTCTAATCTTTTTTAAATATTTTATTTACTTATTTTTAGAGAGGGAAGGGAGGGAGAAAGAGAGAGAGAAACATCAATGTGCGGTTGCTGGGAGCCGTGGCCTGCAACCCAGGTATATGGCCTGACTGGGAATCGAACCTGCGACACTTTGGTTCGCAGCCCACGCTCAATCCACTGAGCTACACCAGCCAGGTATTTTTTTCTAATCTTAAAATCAAGACATACTCACCCTTAAAAATTCATAAAACAGAAACGTGAAAGAAAAAAAGTGAAATCACCCATAATCGCCCCTCCCCCCTGCCTTTAAAGGCAGCCACTGCCAGCAACCTGAGGCAAGTCCCCACAGTCCCCTCCCTGGGGACAGGGACATAAAATAGCTTGCTCTCACGTTCAAAAGCAGTACATAGTTAGGGCAGAGCGCTGGGGGAATGCAGGAGAGTCTCTGGCCTCTCATCTTTCAGAAATAACTGTGGAGGCTATTCTTCCAGCCATTTTTCTTCTGTGCAGCTTTTTAATGAGGTTGGACTTGTAGCTGGACTGTCAGGTTGGAGGCGTGGCAAGGGCACGTCCTCACGCCCTGCGGAAGGCGGACAGCCAGGGGAAGGGTGTACATTATCAGTGATAATTAAAAACCCTATGGAGGCTTAAAGAGGCAGAAAATAATACTCTAGCTCCTCGGCATGGAAAAGGGCCGTTAGGATGAAGTTCAGGTTACTTGAAGCTTTGGGGGACTCTGGGGGTGGCGCTCTGGGGCATCTTGGGTAATTCTGGCTACTTGGTCCTTGTTCTGTCTCTGTTCCTCATCCACTGTCCAACGGGAGGGTAAGAACAGGAGAGAAACAACCAGGGAAGTCTAGCTCTTGCTCAAGCCCCCACACTAGTTCATTCATTCACTGGAGTAACATTTCTGAGCACCCAGTCTGTGGCAGGTGAGGGGTGCGCACCAGGATGGAGGAGATCGGGTGCCTGCCCTCCACGGCCAGGCTAACCAAGGAGCAGGCGCAGCGACCACAGCTCAGGGTTTGAGGAGTTACAGCAGAGCCCAAGCAGAGTCCAGGGCTGTGCTCAGTGACTGGTAGCTGCCTGCCACCCCGCTAAGAAAGGGTCCCAGGTTCAGGGACCGGTGGGGCAAGGCCTCCTGAGCCGGGGCATCCGGATCCCTGTCTCCCACGGGCCTCCTCCAGATCCCACACCCTGTGGACCCACGGGCTGGTTTTTCCGGTTTGTTCCTCCAGGGCAATTTGCATATTTCCCCAAGAACCCTCCGGACGCTGGCAGCCTGTGTTCAGACCTAGACGGGAGGCCCGCAGTTGTTTCCAGAAATCGAGGTAAGTATTATTTAAAGTTCCTTTTCCTTCAGAACCCTCGCCATTATTTAAGATGGTCTTATTTTAGATAGGAGTTTGCATCTTGTCTGTCCCACCAGAACACAGCTCCGGGGTGGAGGGTTGTTGTCTGTCTTAGTCACCGTGTGTCCCCAGCATGTCGGACGGTGCCTGGCACATAGTAGGTGCCAATTCGGGTTTATTAAATTAACGAACTGCTTCGTTTGGGGAGGAGGCGAATTTGTGTGTTTAGTTTGCTCGGATCTTAAGGAAAGGTCCTTCAAATCTTGTAGGGATATCACAGTGCTTTTTCTTTTTCTTTCTTTTTTTTTAGTTTTTAGTTTTAAATAATTATAGACTACAGGCAGTTGTAAAAATAATAGTGCGGAGAGGTCCCGCATGACCTCACAGCTCCTCGCACGGCTATGGCCGTGCGGCTAAGACTCAGTCTTTAGCTGGGAGACCGTGGTCTGCGGTGCACGGCCCCTGGCAGCGGCATCCCCTCCCACCCCGTCTCTTCCCTCCCACTGCCCAAACCCTGGCTGCACTGGGCATCTTTCTGGTTCTTAAAAAGCATCTTCTCTTACCCTGGCTGGTGTGACTCGGTTGGTTGGAGCATCGTCCCACAGACTAAAATGTCGCAGGTTCAATCCCTGGTCAGGGCACATGCCTGGGTTGCAGGTTCGCTCCTTTGTCAGGGTACGTAGGAGAAGGCAACAATGGATGTTCTCTCTCGCATAGATGTCTCTCACGCTCTCTCTAAAAGGAATGAAAAATGTCCTTCGGTGAGGATAAAAAAGAATCGAAAAGCCTTCTCTCTCTTCCACCTCTGAGTCTTGACGTGTGCCGTCCCCTCCGCCCAGAGCACGTTCTTCCCCCGCCCCCACCCCCGTCTGACGTTCCCTTCTCCAGGAAACCAGTCCTGGGTTCCAGCTCCCTCTTGCTATCCCCCTGTCTCTCTCTTCCATCACAGCGTCTATTCTTCTGGCTTGTCATCGTCTGTTCACTTGTCTCCCTCCACCACGTTCCTGCTGCTTCTGCTGGAGTGCCCTCCCACCCATCCGCAGGGCTGTGCCCTGTATTCCCTGCAGGGCCTGCTGGGATGGCCCCTCTGCCTTTCCCCTGCATCCCACGGTCACTCCCACCTGCGCATCACGTCCTGCCCCCTCACCCTGCCTCACTGTTCTTCCCTGGTGAACACGTCCTGGCCAAATGTTTACTGTGGACTGAGCAGACTGCTAAGGGAGTGGACCTGACCACCAGACCACCCAAGTGCAAATCTTGGTCCCACCACTTACTAGCTGTGCGATCCTGGGCAAGTCACTTGAGTCATTACCATTACGTGTTGGTGTATTACTGCCC
Source organism: Phyllostomus discolor (assembly GCF_004126475.2). Classification (NCBI taxonomy): domain Eukaryota; kingdom Metazoa; phylum Chordata; class Mammalia; order Chiroptera; family Phyllostomidae; genus Phyllostomus; species Phyllostomus discolor. Next base: position 11,820,538 of record NC_040907.2, on the reverse strand, counting down.
GTGTCCCACCAGAACATAAGCCCCTGAGAACAGGGAGTTTGTCAGTATTGTCCCCTGATCTGCCCCAAGGTCCAGAACAGGCCATCGCACATCATATACCCTCCCTCATTCATTCGGCAAGTAGTTATGCAATGCCTGTAACACCCAGGGCCACCTCAGGGAGCGCGGGACACGGCAGGGAAGCAGCAGCCAGGGGCTGGCCTTAAGAAGCTTATGTTCTACGGGCATCCATAAGTAAGTGAATAATTTAAAAATATATTATTGAAGATAGGACTAAGTATTGTAAACCAGACAGGATGCTGGGGTAGAGGGGCAGAAGTACTTTAGCCTGGTGACATTGGGGCTGAGGCCAGGCTGATGTCCAGGTCAGGGGACGGGTGTCCCAGGCATGGGGAATGGCAAGTGCAAAGGCCCAGAGGAGAGGCCAGCCCAGGTGTTTGAAAGCAGGAAGACGGCCGGTGCAGCTATGGTGTAGTGAACAAGTCGGGTGTGGGGGGCATGAGAAGCTTAGAGACAGGCGGGCTGATCACACAGGTCATTGTAGCCCACCCTAAGGGGACTGGATTCCATCCTGGTGCAGTGGGAAGCCTTCCAAGGCTTTTAAGCAGCCAGGTGACGGGACTGGTGTATGTGGAACAAAGGCCACTAGGGTGACTGCGGACAGACTGGACTATAGGGCATCAGGAATATGTTTATTGAGTGAATGAGTGAATTTGGCCCGAGCTGAGCTTTTTGTGCACTAGCTACCGGGCGGGGCAAAAGGAGGTATACTGTTGTTTGCATGGAAAATAATAACAATAATTAAGAAAAAACAATACAAGAATAAACTGTGTAGTGCGTACTCGTAACTTTACACCTACTTTTCCCCCTCTCCCCTGTGGTTAGAGGCAGGCTAGCTCATGCTTCTCTGATGAGAGGGTTGTTTATTCTTGAACTAAAAACCACTGTGGGCCTCCCTAGAGACCAGCCCAATAAAATACCACCCTGGGCCCCTCCAGGTAACAGACACAATTGCCGCAGCCTGCAAAGGGCACGTGGAGTTGATTACATGCAGTGGAAATTGCTAAGCCTGCTGGCATGGCTGGCTGCTACCCTCAGTTCCTGGCTTACGGCTGCCCCTTGGCCCACCACCGTGGTCTGAGACGATCCTCCGAGCCAGAGAAATCTGTGAATCCCAAACTTCGGTTCCTGGGGCAATCCCTGGAGGCCAGTCTTGCTGGGAGACTTTGAGCAAAGTCTTTCCGTCTCTGTGCCTCAATTTCTCCATCCAAAGCAAGGGAAGAAGGATCCCTGTGCTGGTGCAGAGGAGAGAGCACAGGGTTTAGGGCCAACAGTCTGATTTGACTTTTCATCACATACTTACGGTACAACTTGGGGGAGGCCATTTGGCCTCTCTGAGCCCGAAAGTCGTAATGGCTCACATCCCATTGAACCTTACAGGGCAGTTGGGAGAATGAAATAGACTGGAAAGTGCTTTGTAAATTGGAGGTGCCATACAGAGGTTGATGTGCTGCTCCTAATGAAACTCAGAGTTCTTTTGGAATGCTAATCAAGTACTAATTGTGGACAGACATTTAAATAACTCCTTCATGGGAGGTATCTTTTGAGAACAAATGTGTGATAGCTGGATGGGAGTGGATTTATGTCCCCTTCTCCCTCTGGGAAGGAAGGAAAGAATAAAGGGAGGGAGAGAGAGGAAAGAAGCCCTCCCTTCCGCCTTTCCTCCTTTTTTCCTTCTCCTTTCTTCTCTCCTTCCTTCCTTTCATTGAAGTAGAGCATATAGAGAGTGCACAAATCTTAAGTAGACAGCTGAATGACTTTTTAAGTACGCTTACACCCATGTAATTACCATGTGGGTCAAGATATGGGACATCGCCGTCACCAGAAGCTTTCCCGTGCCCCTTCTGAGCGGTATTCCCTCCCACAGCTAACCTCTCCTCTGACCGCGATCACCTCCGATCGGTGTGACCTGTTCCTCAAGTTCATACAAACATAACCCTACAGAATGCATCCGCATGCGTGGCTGGCAGCGTACCATTGTGTCTATGAGATTCACTCCTGTTGCGGTTATTAGCCAGACTTCCTTCTTTTTCATCATTGCGTAATAGTCCACGGTTTGACTAGGGTGCAGTCCCTCCCTTCTGCTGCGGGCAAACATGTGGGTTGTTGGCAGTTTGGGACTGCTATGAGTGAAGCTTCTCTGAGCATGCGTGTACGTGTCTTGTGGTGGACAGAGCCCTCATTTATCAGGAGTGAAATTACTGGAGCAAAGAGAACACATGTTTAGCTTTAGTGGATGTTATCAAACCCTTTTCCAGATGGTGGTGAACGCTTTCATGAGCAGTGTATGAAAGTTTCATTTGCTCCTTATTCTCACCAGCACTTGGTACTGTCAGTCTTTTTAGTTTTAACAGTTCAGACAGTGAGTGGTAGTATCCCACTGAGTTTTTTTTATCCTTACCCAAGGACATGCTTATTGATTTTAGAGAGAGGGGAAGGGAAGGAGAAAGAAGGAGAAATACCAATGCAATATTCTCTTTGTCTGTTACCCTCATCAGCACTTGGTGTGGTCAGTCTTTTATCTTAGCCATTCTGATGGGTGAGGAGCAATGTCTCATTGGGTTGGAATTTCTATTTCTCTGATGACTAATGATGTTGAACATCTTTGCACATGCTTATTGGCCATTGGTGATCTTTTATGAAGTACTTATTCTGCCTATTCTTTTGGGGATTTTTTTTAGAAAGAGGGAGAGAGAGAAACATCCATGTGAAAGAGAAACATCAATCAGTTGCCTCCTGTTCACACCCCAACGGGGGACTGAACCCACAAGCTAGGTATGTACCCTGACCAGGAATCGAACCAGTGACCTTTCAGTGTATGGGACAATGCTCCAGCCAATGGAGTTATACCAGCCTATTTTAAAAGTTGCCTCCTATAACTTATAAAGTTCTTTATAACTTAAAGGCGTTGCTTATCCACTCTGGATACAAATCCTTTCTGGAAATACATATTGAAAATATCTCCTACTAGTGTTTGGTATGTGTTTTCACTCTCTTAAAGATGACAAGTAGAAGTTCTTAATTTTAATGAAAGCTAGTTTATCCATCTTTTCTTTTATGCTCACATTTTTGTGTCCCATTTAAGTGATCTCTGCCTACCTCCCGGACACACTTCTCACCCACTGGGCTCTTTTTCCTGCAGGATTGGCAATGGCCACACGGGACAGATCAAGCCTCAGGCTGCACCCGGTGGCCGAGCCGGCCACAGAGGGGGAGCCACGTCAGCCCATGGGCCGGGAGTTGTCCGAGGCCAACCGCTTTGCCTATGCCGCCCTCTGTGGCATATCCCTGTCCCAGCTGTTTCCAGAACCTGAGCAAAGGTGAGTGCTTTCGTCTCACAGAGGGAAGGTCATCCTTCTTCGGGGAGACCATCAGGGACACCCCAAGCGGCCTGCCAGGTGTTTGGGGCACTGCAAAAAGAAGGGAGTCATTGTGCTTGCCTTTAAGGAGCTCACAGCCTGCCAGGGGGGTAGGACATCTCAGTCAGCACTCCCCAGCACTTTCTGAGCACCTACTGTGTGCCAGCCACCATTTGAAATACATGGAAGATACCCATGAATAAGGTGAACAAGGCAGACAGTATCCCTGCCCTCAGGTAGGGCACAGTCTAATACGGAGGTAAGATATTTATTCATTCATGTGACATGCATTTGCTGAACTACTACTATGTGCTGGGTGTACTGCAAGACCCTGTAGGTAAAACAAAGAAGAGCAAGGTCTGGTGGGGGTGGGGCGGTACCTAAATGACTGGATATAATAGCAACAGATGGGGTATCACGGGAGCAAAAGAATGACAAGTCTAATGAACATGTTAATATCTGCCATTGTCACTGTCAAACACATGCATTTAAATGTATATTTAAAGTTCTAATAGAGTTGTTCAGAGCTTGGGCTTTGGCCTTTAAGGGCTTCAAGGATTCCATGGGGAGAGAGTTTAGAGGCGGGAGGAGGCCAGTAAGGAGGCGATGGAGTCACTGGGGAAACGAGGACAGTGACCAGGAGGTGGAGGAAGGGCACAGGTGAGACAGACCTTTCTCGGGGAGAATGGGGTTGACTTGGGAACGGGCTGGAGGTTGCTGGGGCAGAGGGAGGAACTAACTATCCCCAGAGGTCCAGGCGAGGAGGGCGCCTGGGAGGAGAGAGATACCATTGCTGAGATGGGGAGCAGCAGGCTGGGGGACAGGATATGACAAGAAGTTTTTACATCAGCAGGGTTTTCAAGACCCCTCCCCCCAAACCTCCCCCATGAGTAAATTTCTCCATGCCTTGGGTCTCCGCTGGGTGGTTTTGTTTGATTGTATTGTTTTGTCTTTTATTTTTGTCTCTCCCACTGGACCCAACACTTGAGTATATTCCTCTCCTTGGGGGTCACCTCTGGGAAGCCTTCCCTGACCTTCCCCACTGTGAGACCAGGGTGTCTCTCTACCTGTGTGCCCTTTGACCCATCACTGTGACCCCAGGATGCACTGTAACTCTTCCTGCACCTGCCACCCTGGCAGTTCGAGCTCCCGGAGAGCAGGCGCTGCCTCGTTCACCTCTGAGTCCCGGGGCCTTACACCCAGCCTAGCGCAGCAGAGACACAGGGCGAGGGTCACGGCAGGAGGGGGTAGATCCGCGCTGGCTTTGTTAGCACAGGAGACGTTCCCTGGGCTTTGGATTCAGATCTGGGTTTAAATCCTCTGCCACTTTCCAGGTACATGTGAGCGACCGTGTGCAGGGTACTTAATTTCCCTAAGCACCAGTCTCTTCGTCTGAGGGTGGGCTGACAAGACCCACCCTGGCAGGGGGATGACAAGAATTAAATGACTGGAGAAAGGTGGTCAAAAGGTACAAGCGTTTGTACAAGATGAGTAGGTCCGGGGGTGTAAGGTGCAGCATGAGTGTAATTCACGCTGCTGTGCGGTAGACACGAAAGTGGTTCAAAGAGTCAGTCCTACACGTTCTCATCCCAAGGAAAATGATTTTTTGCTTTCTCTTTTTATTGTATCTGTATGAGATGCTGGATGCTAACTAAGCTCACTGGGGTGATCACTTCACAATGTATGTGACTTAAACCATTATGCTGGTTTATGTATATTAATATATGGAAGTTAAACTTACACAGAGACATATATATATATATATATATATATATATATATATATATATATTATATCTCAATAAAATGGGGGGAGAGGTAAATGAGATAATGTAGGTAAAACCCACAGCACAGTGCCTGGCACATAGTAGGTGCTCAGTAAATGGCACTGGTTACTTGCTAACTCTGTGACTTGTTTCGTTTGCTCCAGTTTCCTCATCTGTAAAATGGAGACAATGCTGAGCTTCCTCCTGCTAGTCAGGGCATTTGGAGCTGCACATCACAATAGATTCCTTGTTTCTCACTTAACAGGAAATCAGAGGGTAGGGAGTTCCAGGCTTGATTCAGTGCCTCGAAAAGCCTATGGGTTGGCTTCTCTGCAGTTCTCAGGCCTTTGCCTCCTGATCACATCATGGCTGCTGCGGTGCCACAAATCACATCCTCACAGCAAAAGGCCCAGGGCACAAGGAGGAGGGCAGGGATTCCCCTCAAGTCTCTCTCATCAGGGAGGAAAGCTTTCCCAGACTAGGCCAAGAAGGTTTCCCCTTTTGGCTAGAGTCAGTCACTTGTCCAAGCCTCCTCTGCAAAGGGGGCTGGGGAAAAATAAAGGCACTTGCCATTTTTAACCTCTTCAGTGAGAGGTGGGTTCTGCTGGCCAGGGAGAAGGGGCTGGGGAATTACTGCTGCAGAGGACAGCATCCGCCAGAGAGGGCGCTCGTGAGGAGGGGATGGGCTGACAGCCCCGCAGAGCCTGGCATAGAGCTGCTGCCAAACAAATATTGGCTATTCTCGTTATTAATAATGAAGTCACGTACTCTACACGGAGGTTGGAATATATCTCACTGGATATTCTGTTCCCAAGCAAACCAAAGTCCTATCTCCTGCAAGGGTTCAACTCTCTGCCTGTTCTGGCCGATCCCAGTGCCCTGTCTAGGAAGACTCCATTTTTCTGGAAGCTTCCCCTGACCTGGTAAACCCCTACCCGATAAGCTGGTACATAGGTGGGAAGAGCTTGTGAACCTGGGCGCTGGGCCAGTCCTGTGCTGGGCACCACTTGTGCGGGGCACGCAGGGAAGTGAGCCATTGTCCTCTGTGCCCCCTCTCAAGCACGCGCCCAGGCATTGTTCTAAGCACGTGGCCCCGGAAGCTTCCTTCCTTGAGACATTCCTTCTGGAAAGTTTCTGATTCCGAATGCCAGCTCTTTCCACGTGGTTGGTCTTGGTTTTCCTTGGCCCAAAACACATTTTACACGCAGCCTCCGTTGTTTTTTTTTACAGCCCAGATATGCTCTTGGGTTCAGTCATCATGAGAAAACACTCTGTGGCCCTGGCCAGTGTGGCTCAGTTGGTTGGAGCATCATCCTGTGTACCAAAAGGTTCTGGGTTCGATTCCTGGTCAGGGCGCATACCTAGGTTGCCCGTTCAGTCCCCTGTTGGGGTGCCAGCAGGAGGCAACCGATTGATGTTTCTCTCTCCCTTACTTTCTCTCTCTAGAATCAATAAATGTATCCTTGGGCAAGGATTAAAAAAAAAAAGCAAAGCAAAGCAAACGTTTTTTCGCCACTTTTGTCCACGTGGGACGTAAAAGCAAGCCTTTAAGATACAGTCTTACCTCAGTACTCGTCAGCTTCAGAACTAGAAGCGGTTACCGAGGCCCACCCCTCAAAAATGCCGTTTGTTATTTAATAGATGGCTGCACCACCACTTTCCATATACACAAAATATTTATTAATTTACTCATTCATTTAAAGAAAGACACATATAGTGCTTTGTATGTGCCACAATAAATGTTACCTTCGTCAATCTTTTCAACACCTACCCCTAGGAAATAGGTTTCATCGGTATCGCCTCTTTTACAGATAAAGGAACTGGGGCACAGAGAGGTTAGGTAACTTGTCCAAGATCCCACAGCGAGAGGCGGAGCCTGTGCTCCTGACCCCTCCCCTCTTGTTACGAGACGCTTCTCTGCCTCCCAGACCTTCTTCATGGAGGCAGGGCCAGGCCGCGCTGCTGCCCTCAGTCCCGTGCCCTCTCGGCAGGGAAGTTTGTTCCTAAGGCATGTCCAGTCCACGTGGTCCTCCCTCACCCCTTCTACACCCCTCCCCCACCATCCCCGGGGTGGCCCCACCCAGAAATGGCAGCGAAGTAAGCTGTCGTAGCTGGAGGCGCAGCAGCTAATATTCGTTGAGGGTCATTGGGTGCCGGGCTCTGTGACTGTGTCACCGTGTCATCTGATCTCTCCAGCCAACCCGAGGCATGTCCCGGTGTCAACTGCAGTTTATGGCAGAGAGAAATGAAGCTGAGAGAGAAGAAGAAAAGACTCGAGGGGGACACCCCAGGGCACTCGGGGGCCTCACTCTGTGCCCTGTTCCCCACTGCCTCCCTTGGCCATCCCATAAGTAAAAATGGCACCCGCTAACGCAAGGGGAGCAGCTACTACGTGCCCGGCCCTGCTCTGGGTGCTTCCTGTGTATCGTCTCATTTAACCTCCACAGCTTTATGATGTTGATCGCTTAAACCCACTTGCAGACAAGGGAACTGAGGCACAGAGAGGTCAGTTACTTTTGCAACACGCTGCATCACTCACATGCCCCTTTAAGAATAAAAGGCTTTCTCCCAGATGCTGGGAGGGCTGTGACTGGCTGATGGGGCGGCATAAAGGCCCACCCGTCCTGCCCCATGAGGACAACTCTGAAGGGTCGACTGCTCCCCCTGCCCGGCCCTCACCCTCCCTGCCCTCCCACAAACACTGATCCCAAGAGGATCCTGATAATCATTTCAGAGCTGCCTCCTGGGGACCCGGACCCTAACAGTGGGGCCAGGATTTGAACCTGAGCTTTTTCCCGCTCCTGTCAGGAGCCCGGCCTGCAGAGATCTCTCCACTCGGGCTTCGGCGGCCCCGGCTCTCAGGACTGGGGTGGGCGGGCTGCATGGGATCCCTGGGAGCTGGGAGCTGGGACCCAGAGGTGCGAGCGGGAAGCTTCCTGATGTCGCCACCATCCCCAGGGAGCTCTGCTCGTTTCTGGGACACCTGATCCCACCCTGCTCTGGCCAGAACGGGGGTTGCAGAACCCAGTATGGGGAGCGCCAGGGCAATGGGGTGGACGCAGGTGGGGTGCTGGGTTGGGAGATAGACCTGACCTCTAGGTCTCAGCCTTGGCTTTGGGCTCCTAGCTGACTCCCCTGCCCACCTTCCACTCCGCTCACCACCCTCACTGCCACGAGTGGTGACTTGGAGTCAACAGCTAATGTGGATGCTGCTGCTGTCCCCCAGATGCCGTGTACCTGCTGCAGCTGTCTCTCAGCCCCTGGGGCTCCTCCTTCCCTGCAGCGTCCCGGCCACCACCCACCCAGGGACTCCCGTGGGGCTCACATGCCCCCCGTGGAGAGAGACCCCGCAGTGGCAGTGGCCGTGGAGGGAGGACAGACTCCTCTGCCCTTTATCTGCTGCCACGTGGCCGACTTTTCCCGAGAAAACACGCCCTCGGTGACTTCCAAGGGCAGCAAACCTCCTTCCGTGGGAAGCCTGTTCTAGGCGCTGCTCCTCGCCTCCCCCGCAGGCCCGTCTGCGGCTCCCTCTCTGCACCCACCAGGGCTCGATTCCCGCCCCTGTCCTAGCGCATCACACGCCACCAGGGTCCATCAGTCACACCCCTGTGTCCACCCGCTGGGAGCTCCTCCTCAGAGGCCGCATCTCACTCCCCTGCGATCCCTCAGCCCCGGCACAGCCCTGGCTCAGGCCGGGCCCAGGGCCCGGGGTCAGGGGCTGCCCATGGACCTGGTGTATCAGCCTCTTCGGCCCAAGGTTCGCTGGGGGAAGAAGCTAAAATCCCCACCACCTGAAATTGGATTTTGGCTCCTTTGGACTCCACACACCACGGTCACCATGGTTTTTGACGTGTTGGCTCTCCACATGCGTGAACCTGTCCACGGTGAACTGCCCGATGGCCTCGTGAGGCACGCAGTCTGGGAGCTTCGGGACCTCAGTTGTGTCTGTCTTGCAGCTCCTTCCGCACGGAGTTTGTGGCGGGCCTGGTGACGTGGCTGGAGCTGTCCGAAGCCGTCGTGCCGACCATGAACGCCTTTGCCAGCGGCGTGGGAGGAGAGGGGGCTGACATGTTTGCTCAGATTTTAATGAAGGACCCCATCTTGAAGGAGGACCCGCTGGTGATCACCCAGGTACACCCACCCACCCCCTCCAGGCGGTGGCGGCTGTAGGGGAAGCCAGAACAAGTCATTTCCTTAGTCTGTCTGAACACAGCTCCTGGGTGGGGCAGTGGAAAGATAAAATATTTCATCCAAATACTATCTGGTGATGATGATCAGGGCTAATGTTACATCATCGTTATTGAGTATTTACTGTTGATTTAATTTCGTTCTTAAGCAGTGCTTAGTATGTGCAAGTACTTTTACAAATATTAACTCACTTAATTCTCAAAGCAACTTCATGAGGTTGGTCGTAAGAGCATTCCCATTTTGTAGGGGAGAGAACTCAGGCACAGGGAGGTTAAGTAACTCGTTCAAGGTCATGCAGCCGACAAGGGGCTGAGCCTGGATTTGAACCTGGGCAGCCTGGCTCCAGAGCCCCCGCTCCTGAGTGCCCTGCCGTGGTGCCTTTTGGCAGAAGCGGCAGCTTTGCCATGTGCCCCCGGGCTTGTCACACACCCGCTCTGTGTGCCGTGCAGCAGGCAGCTGCGACTCGGCTGTGGCGGGCCAAGTGAACGGATTTAAAACAGCATTTCCCCTCCTTCATGCCACTCCCGGAAATCCTCACACATTTGTTCATTTGCTTATTTACTTGTCTGACTCACCAGCAGAGTGTAAGGCAGAGGTGGTCTGTCTGGTCCTCCCACTTAGGAAGAGTCAATAGATGTTTGTCAAATGAGCCGGCTGCTTGCATTCGACTTACTGCCAATTCCTGTTCCTTTTCCCCAGGACCTGCTGAGCTTCTCCCTCAAGGATGGTGAGTGGATCTCTGAGTTCTGTAAACGGCGGGCGCTCATCTTCACCTGGGGCCCGGCTGCCTCTGGTCTTTTTGGTGTGAGAAAGAAAGGGGAGCCCCACGTAGTAGGGCAGCCAGTGCGAATTTCCTTCGTGCCCAGTGCTGCGTGGTGCTTCTTAGTGGTTACCTCATTTTATTCCTCGTGATGCCCTGAGGTTTTGACCTTCTAAGTAGCTCTTGATCTGGCCCTTCCCCGTCTCCACCCACCACCACCCTGGTCTGAGCCACCTCCAGGCCCCTCCCGGATGGCAGCAGAGGTCCTCTCCCACCACTCTGGCCAGCAGTTTGTCCTCCACCCTGCAGCTCGAACGACCCTTCCCAGACACACATGTGACGATGCTGCCTCCTGGCCCGGTACCCACGGCCACTCCTGTGCTCTTGGGAGAGAGATGGCCCTTCCTGGTGGGCTGGCCCCTCCCCCTCCTCATCTCTCACCACGCACCCCTCCCCTCTCCCCACATAGCGTGCACCCTGCTTCTGGCACCACGCGTCTTTGCACAGGCCCCTCCCCTGGCAGGAGAAGGTCCTGCCCCACACGCCCAGCTACTCTCCACCGCTCCCTCAACCCTCCGCTCAGTCGTCACTCCCCGGGGGCAGCCTCCTGGCCTCCCGCCTGTCGCAGTCGAGCAGCTAGCCACGCGCTTCTGTGTTTGGTAACTGGCTTCCCCTCCAGACCGCGGGCTCCACGGGGGCGGGACCGTGCCGGTTTTCTTCACCGTGCACGTCCAGCACCTGCACTCAGTAAACACTCAGTAAGCCTCCGTTGACTGGGTTCACGGGATGGATCCTAGTGGTCCGTTTTGTGGGCGAGGAAGTCCGCTCCGAGAGGGGAAGCAATCTGCCCACAACTGCTCAGTGAGTGGCAGGACAGGATTTCACGACATTCGTTTCCCAGGGCCGTCGGAACGAGTCACCGTAGACGGGTGGCTTAAAGCAGCAAAAACGTGTTCTCTCGCGGTTCTGGAGGCCAAAAGCCTGAAAGCGAGGTGTCCGCAGGGTCTCCCTCCCTCTGCAGGCTGTAGGCGAGAATCCTTCCTGCCTCTTTCAGCAGCCGGTAGCTCCACGCACGTGTCCTTGGCTTGTGGCTGCGTCGCTCCAGTCTCCACCTTCCTCTCCCACGCTTTCTCCTCCTCCTCCTCCCTCCCCTCTCCTCTGCATGGCTCTGATGAGGACATTGTCCGAGCCGACCTCACCTGGAGATCTTTAACTTAGCTACGGTAGCCCCCCCGGCCGTTATCTGCAGTTCAGCTTTCCGTGGTTTCCGTCACCCATGGCCCACCACCGCTGGAAAACATTAAGTGGAAAATTCCAGAAATAAACAACGCATACGTTTTAAACTGCGGGCCAATCTCAGTAGTGTGGTGAAAGCTTGAAGCCCAGCTCCATCTGGCCTGGGATATGAATCATCTTTTCATCCAGCGTGTCCCCGCCCCGTCCCATTAGTCACATCATAGCCGTCTGGGTCATCAGACCATCGATCAGAGAGACCACAGTCACCTACTGTTGCTACGCTATGTTGTTGTAGTGGTCTGTTTACTATTAGTTATTGGTCATCTCTGACTCTGCTTAATTTATAAATGTGCCTTTATCACGGGTGTGTATGCAAAGGAAAGAACAATGTGTGTGCAGGGTGCGGTACAATCCACAATTTGAGGCACCCACCGGGGCCTTGGATTGGGGCAGAGAAGGTCAGTGTCAGAGTCGGGCTCTTTGTTTGGTGCCTTCCCCACAGGCTCCGTGAGGGCGGGGCCCTCGTCCGGACTGTTCTCGGCCGTCTCTCGGCGTCTACAGCAGTGGTGGGCACATGGTGGGCATTTAGTGGTGGATGGGCGGATGGAAGGAAGAATGGACGGACAGAAGGATGGATGGGTGGCCTTTCTTTAGAGAACGAGCCTCAGTACTAACAGGGTGGTTTGTCTGAACTTGAGGGTTGAACTGCACAGCAGAGCCGGAGGCTCTCTGGGCTGCTGGACTTCTCCTGGGTGTGCGACGAGGAGATTAGTCAGGAAATCAGCCCAGGAAACCCACGTGAAAGGCTGCATTTCTCAGAACTCCCTGGAAGGTCGGCCTTTACCAACAGTATTAGGATCTTAGTCCCAGAACAATGCCCTTTGGGCAGCTGGGTGGAATTTTGTGTAGGTGCATGATCATCATTTTCTTCTCCTCATCCTGTGACAAACCACGAAGCTCTGCCCACACAATTGGAAAAATACGTCTCTTGTGTGTGGAGGATTAGCCTGACCCTGAACTTGCACTGTACCGGGTTTTGCCGCCTGGGCATGATTGACATTTGGGGCTGGACCCTTCTTTGTCCGGGGGCCACCCTGTGCATCGTTGGGCGTTTGGGAGCACCCCTGAACTCTAGTCACTAGATACCAGCAGCACTTCCTGAGTTATGACAACCAAAAACGTCTCCACATGTTTTCAAATGTCCTCTGGACGGTGAGGGGCTGGGGTGGGGGGAGGACGGGGCTGTAGCTGTTGCAAAAACAGCCCCGGTTTGAGAGCTGGTGCTCTCGGACCCCAGACATGGCCCTCTCAGGTGGGGCTGGTTGATGGGTGCTTGGTCATCTTTGCAGCTGTTCCAGTGGCTCTCCTAGGTCCTGTACGAAGCTTGTGAATGATTGCAGAGCATACAATCCTCGGATCAGCTGCTATGTGGGTCCTGTTATTTATTCCCCACCTGCAGAAGGACACTGGGCTCAGAAGGCTGAGCAGCCCAGGACTACATGTCAAAGTTTAAAACTTCCATTTAGGGCAAAGTGAGTGTCCCTGGGAGCTCTGCGTTGGGTCCCAGGAAACTTCGGCTGGATTGTGGATTTTGCCCTCTGTCCTCTGAAGCCAAGGACAGCCTCAGTCTAGGCCATGGGACCCGAGGCGGGTTGGGGCGGGGGGTGGCGCACCCCGCATGGGGCTGGCAGTCTCTGCCGCAGACTTGGCCTTTGTTCCTAAAGTGCAAGCCCCGCCTCCCTGATGAAGCAGAAGGGTTTGAGATACTGGTCTTTGGTCATGGAGAAATGCAATCGTTGTCACTGTTGGCAGGGTTCTCCACCAGCATCCCAGAGAGTCACCCACCGTGGATGAGCATTAAAAAGGGCCGCCCCGTTCATTCGGCAGATGAGAACTGAGCACCCACGGCAGGCGCCAGGCCCTGGGCTGGGCTCCCGGCGTAATTTTAACCACAGCTGCTATTCATTGCGTGCCTACCATGGGCAGGCCCTGAGCTCAGTACTTTATTCTAATGCTTTCAAACCCCTCAGCAGCCCTGGGTGGTGGATTACCGTCCCCATGTTGCGGAACAGGAAAATACAGCACAGAGCAGGAAGTAACCTGCCCCCGGCCACAGAGCCAGAAAGTGAGGGGGTCGAGATTCCAGCCCAGGCGGCGTGATTCCAGAGTCCACTCTCGGCCGCTGCTGTGCTTCCCACGTGGAGGGAAATGGATAAAGCCCTTGTCCATTTCCCTTAAAGCTTCCTTAGAGAGGGAGGGTGAGGCCGGAAGGCAGAGTGGGTGCCCCGTGTGGCAGGGGCCAGAGGCACAGCCGATTTTGCCAGCGTCCTAGAGGGTGGAGCTGGAGGGGGGCCTCAGAAGCGGCCCCTCTGCTCCCACGACACTGGTCATGAAATTGTCCCCCCAGAATAAGCTGTGAAGAGAAAAGGCAGGACCAGGCTGGAAACAACCTGAGTTCAGCTTCTGGCCTGTGTTGGGGTCCATCCTAAAGTTCCCGGCCCTCCAGCCACACTGTCCCTCCAGCCACACTGGCCCTCACAAAGTGAAGACCCTGAACCCCCACATAGAAGCTAAAACCCACTGTCCAGCTGCAGCCAGGGTGATGGGAATGAGGTGTGCTTTCTTTATATGAAGAAAAAAATTAACGTAGGGTGAAAATTGGGATACATATTCTAAATATTACACATAAAAATACGTAACTGGAGCAGTTAGTGAATGGCGGATGGTAGCAGAGTGGGCCAGGTAAGCAGCTGTGTGACTACAGCCTGAGAGGTGTGTCCTCGGACCCTGGGGACAGGAGAGGCACAGGGTCCCTGAGCTGTCCTAGCAGCCCGCAGCTCCGAGCTCCGCCACTCTCTCAGCCGTGTGACTTAGAAAGTTCCTTAGCCTCTCTGCGCTGCTCTTCCCCGTCTGTAAAACAGGGCCTCGCACGACCCGCTTCCTGGGACCGTTGGGAGGATCAGCAACCCCAGGTGCAGGCTGCTGGAGTTCTGCCCGGCTCTCAGCAGGAGCACCAAGGATGCCGGTTTTCCTTCCTGGTGGAGGGGACACAAGGGTCTTCTTGATCACGCCCTGGCCCCCGTGCACGAGTGTCCGCAGCTCAGACCGGCAGGCGCGCCCCTGTCGGTGTGCTGCTGGGTTTCTGAGAGCCGGACCCTTGCTGCAGAATCAGCTGGGAGTTGCTGCAAGTGCCAACTCCTGAGCCCCAGGCCAGATCGTCTGCACGTGGGGCCGAGGCATCTGCACTTTGGCCAGCTCCCCTGTGACCTCCAAGGGGTCCTTCGGGTGGGTTTCCAAAAGCGCTGGCCTAGGACCAGACTGGGCGGGACCTGAGCAGCCCCCAGGACCAGTAGGGCTGGGGTGTCGAACTCATCCTCACCAGGGGCCACATCAGCCTCGCGCCTGCCTTCGAAGGGCCAAATGTAATTTCAACTCCTTAACAGTTAAGGAGTAGTTGCATTTATACAGTCCCAAAATTATTTCGGCCCTTTAAAGGCGACTGCTTCAGTCCATTAATAATCTAACAGATCTTAATGGGGGAACCTACCAATCACCGGGCATTCTCCCGGGCACTGGGAAACAACAAGGAACAAAGCAAAGCTTTCTGCCCTGATGGGACTTATGCTCTGGTGGGGAGATCCAGACAATAGCCCTGTTCACAGCTATAACGGGTAGAGAACAGGGCAAGGGGGACTGGGGGCTGGGGCACAAGCGGTTCCACTTCAGAGACTGATGGCCCCTCTAAGGAGGTGACCTTTGAGTAGAGACCTGATGGGTGAGAAGGGACCAGCCAGGTGGAGCTCTGGGGGAGAGATTTTCGAATTAGAGGAGTGAGTGCAAAGGCCCTAGGGCAGGACCGAGCTTGGCTTGCTGGAGGAACAGACACTGGTGCGTGAAACAAGGACTGACACAGGAAGTGAGGTGGGAGAGGGCGTCCGCCTTATAGACCATGGGAAGAAATGTGGGCTTGATCCCAGGTGCATCGGGGAGCTATTGGGGAGTCTGCAGCTGGGGGAGGGAGCGTGGTCAGATTTCTGACTAAAGAACCCCTCTGGCTGCTGTGTGACGCACAGGGCACAGGTGCAGGACTGAAAGATGGGAAACCAGAGAGGCAGGTGGCAGTCGAAAAGGGGTGGTGGTCACAGTGGCGTCACAGCGGCGATGGCCGAGCAGGCGGAGCACAGAAGTCAGACTCAGGATGTGTTTTGGAGGTGCTACTGTCCATACTAGCTGGTGGATTGGGGTGTCAGGGGTGGAGAAACAAGAAGGATGAAGAACAACGCCCAAGCTTTTAGCCTGAACCCCAAGACAGAGCAGACAGGCCTTTGAGGGATGAGCTGGCCACCTAACAGGTTGGCCAGGACCAGAGCCAAGACCAGAGAACCCTGGTGTCCTGGGTAGCCTGGGACTCATGCCCCTCCCCCGCCCCTTAGCACCTGCCTTTAGTAGAATGTCAGCTCCCAGGCCAGCAGCCTGGCCACCAACGTCCTTGAAATGACCCCTACACAAGGCTGACACTCTAGAGCCCCGAGCCTGAGAACACCTTTCGAGGTTACCTGTGTGCCTGGCAGCCTGGACCGCTGCAGCCTAGATGAATGGAATGTAAATTAGTGACTAATTGTAATTGCCACCAGTTAATCACCATGACCAAGGCTTGGTCAATTTCCACAGCTCGATTATCACCAGGGTGCAATAGTCTAGGATCTAATTCGGGCACAGGGAGCGCCTTTGTTTGGAGCGCTAACCGACCTGGTGACCCCAAACACAGCACGCAGTGTCTGTTCCCCGGCACGTAGGCAGTCCCCAGTGCAGGGAGGTGTAGGAGACCGTTCCGCGTGATGTGGGCCCAGCTCCCACTGGGAGATGCACGGGACCCACGCCCATGGATAGGTTCTCCCGTGGGGAATCAGGCCTGCAGTGTACCTAGGCCACTATGAGTCTTGCTTTTTGCTAAAACTCCCTCACCCTGAATTGAGGACATTTACTGCAAAGTAACTTCCTAAAATCCATGCTAAACCTTCCAAGGATGAGTGTAACCGGTTCAACCACTTTTGCCTTTTCATTTGCAAATATCCCTCTTCTGTGAGGTGATTAGCGCCATTGGCTCCTTTGTTTTCTGTAAAAGGGAACCACCTAAAGTGAACCTGTGCATAGGAAAGGAGGACCACCATGTAATGGGCAGAGAAACCCAATAAAGGCCTGTCATGGTGGAGGTCATGGCTTTTGCTCCCCTTGAGAGAAAAGCCATGCTGTCCCTTTTCCTCCACCAGACTCAGTAATCCGTGTGAATGTCTCACTTCATCCATAATGACGTGGACACTGCGGGCCAGTGTCTGCATCAGGGAGGCAGCCAGGGGTGGCTAGGCCAGTGTGGCCAGACCATAGCTCAGTCTGAGGACCCTAGTTTAAGGAAAGAACTGATTTATTTTGCAGAAGCCGAAACATCAAACTTCAGGACTGGGGGCGGGGGGGGGGCGGGGTGCTGCGTCATGCTGAAGGTCAGCCACCACTGCTGTAGTATAATGTCATTGCCCAGCATGGCAGACACCAGCAGAGGAGACCAGCCTGTGACATTCACTGGGGCCCATCATAGACCAGGAGCCCTCTCCCCCAGACTCTGTGACGTGACTCCATGTTTCCACTCTTCCCCTGAGCCAGGATGAGCTCTGTGCTTGAGGTTCAGTGCACGAGTCGAGTCTCTACCCAGGTTCGTCACGTCACCTGAACGTTTATCCTTTGGGCCGAGCCCTGTTCTAAGGACCGGGGGACAGGGCAGTGACAACGACGACCCTCATAAAGTTTGTATTTCAGAGGGAGAGACAAACAAATGAGTGAGCATGGTAGCGGAGAGCTCTGTGAGAAATAAAACGCAGCGCGAAGGGTAGAGAGTAGTGGGGGGTGGCTGGGGAGGCCCCTCCGGGTGGGAGTCGTTTGAGCAGAGACCTGAATTAGGAGGAGGAGCCCCAGGTGAAGATCTGGAAAATGAGCCTTCCAGGAAGTGGAAACATCAAATGCAAAGGCTCTGTAGGAGGAACATTCTAGAAGGGAAGGTCAGAAATTGGGCCAGGAGCCTTCTGAGTCATGGCAGGGTTTGGACTTGGTTGTCATGGTGGCAGATTTCAGGTCACATTACCTCCCAGGAAAGCAGAGAGCAAAGTGCCAGGAGGCCCGACTGGGGTTCCTGGGGTTGGGGACCCTGGAACTGAGGAGGGAGAGGGGCACCAAGGAGAATCGGAGCGACAATGGTCTATCCCTCCAGACCGGTGATTCTCAGACGTGGCTGTGTGCTCAGAGATGGGTCCCAGGTCCCGTGCCCGACCTACTGGGTCAGAATCTCTGGGAGGCAGCACTCGTTGGATCCAAAAAGTCCCGTGGGTGACACCCCTTGTCCCCGCCAGTTTGGAGCCTGTTGAGAGATTTCACAGGAGTGAGGTGGATGGAGCTGCAGCGTCCGGGGGTGACAGGAGAATATGGCGGCAGTTTGGCTGGTTGAGTGGGGGACGTGTTCCACCCGAGGGAACCTGGCTGCCCTGCGAAGCCCACGGCCTGCTGGACTGGGCAGCCAGGCGGGTGCCAGAGAGAAGAGAGAATGTCAGACCGGACCCAGCCGGATCGTCGCTCCCACCCAGAAGGGCAGTGGAGGAGGGAGAGGAGGCGAGTGGAGAGACGGTGGGACGCCTGAGGCCAGGGAAGGGAGACTCCCACGCACCCTCCAGGGTCAGAAAAGGGAGCTCTTTCTTCTCAAATAATGCCACTGTCCCGTCGGATGTGGGAATTTGTATTTTAGGCAACGCACGTCATCACACGGCCTATTGGAAGACTAGCTGGATACTGAGTCCTTGCGACTTGCCCTCTTTGTCAAAAAAGTCCCATTTGGAAGCCTGACATCTTGCTGGAATCATAAAGAAGTTGGCCTAAAGATCGGAAGAGTTCGTTCATTCCTTCCTTCCTTGAGTAAATGCTGTTTGAGCTCTTGCCATGTGTTGGGCTTGGAGATGCTGATGAGCGACTTTGATACAATAAGATGGAGCAGATGATGAGAGAGAGGCCTGTGCGAGGGACAGTGGGCCCCAAGCAAGGGGTGCTCTGGAGACGGGCACTCAGAGAGGAGGTGACGGCCGAGCCACTATTTGGGGGGAAACAGACGTTCAAGGTTTAAGTAGTGGACAGAACAATGCTCCCCCAAAGAGGTCCACGTCCTAATCCCTGGAGCCTGTGACTGTGTCACCTGTACGGCAACAGGACTTTACAAGTGTGAGGGAGTTGGGGATTGGGGCGATCTCCTGGATTATCCGGGTGGGCCCGACCTCATCACCCATCTTTAAGAGGGAGGCAGGAGGCTCTACGTGAGAGTAGGAGGAGATGGGAGGAGGGAAGCAGAGGGCAGAGGGATGGGAGGAGGGAGCCACGCATCGAGGATTGCAGGGGGAGCTGGGAAAGATGAGAAAGCAGATTCTTCCCCAGGCCCTCCAGAAGGAGTCGGCCCTGCTCACACCTCGATTTCAGGATATTGGGCCTCCAGATCTGTAAAAGAATAAATGTGCATTTCTTAAGACACTAAGTCTAGGAATTTGTTACAGCAGCCACGAGAAACGCATACATCTTACTTTGCATGATGCACCATTGTAATGATTTACACTTATTATCAGAAAACATTTCATTGGAGGGTATAGTGATCTAAGGCCTCTCAAGTGGGAAAGTGAAATGGATGTGGCAGAGACATTTTTAGATAGAGTCCATATGACTCGGAGACTTGGGGTATAGGGATGAAGGAGGAGGGCGGTGGGTGTCCTTTGTCTCTGGCTCGGGTGCTGGCTGATGCAGTGCTCTAAGGCTGGGCGCCCGAGAGGAGAGCCAGAAGGGTCCTTTATGCCACACAGGGCACGTCGTCTGGCAGACAGGCTGGGGCACAGCTGAGGCTGGCGATGACATCGGTCACGGTAGAACAGGGGCACTCTGCCCGGGGCCCCACCCCTCCTCTGCCTGAAGACAAACCCCCACACGGAGCTGGTTCACCCAACCCCTTTCGGGGGGCCTCTCCTTTGAACCGTTCTCACAGGCTTTGGAGCTTGGACGGAATACTTTTGATCAGATTCTGACAGATGCATTTTTCCAATTATAAAGTAACCCGAGGTGATTATGGGTAATTTTTCAAAGGCAAAAAAAAAATCCTCTCTTTAACATATTTCCTTCTCCTTTTGTTCCGTGCAGTGTTTTCTTTTTTTTCTTTCCTTACTTGGGCCCCTTGGACATATCACGTGGATTTTCTGTCCGTTCTTTAAATCTGTTTCATTGCACAAGCATTTTTTCTCAGTGACTACACACTTCCAGGGATCATTCTTGACAGTTTTACAGTTTTCCACTGGGCGGTGTGCTGTAGCCACTCGTCTCGGCCCCGAGGGCGGAAGCCTCCATCATTCCCACCTCCGTGTTACAAATGCAACAGTGGGGCCTTTATTTACTAAACATTTCCTGCATTCAAGATTGTTTTCTTAAGCTCAGAATTTGAGAAATAGAGTTCCTGGGCCAAAGGAGCTGCACATCCTTTTCCTGGGTTTGGGTGGGGGCGGGGGGAGCAAAATATTAACATGAACTTTAGCCTCTTGCTCACGTTTAAGTGCCCAGTTCAGCAGCATCAGGCACATGCACGTTGCTGTGCAACCATCTCCAGAACCCGTCATCTCACAAAGCTGAAAGACCACCCCATTGAGCACTCACTCCCCACTCCCGCCTCCCGTACCCCCTTGTAGCCACCATTCCACCTTCCAGCCCTGTGACTTGGGGGGTGCACATTGTTCAGACTTCTTGATATAAATATTGTCAAACTGCCCTCCCGGGAGTTTAGGTCATGCACACTCCCACCCGGGCACCTGTGGCCATTGTCTCCTTGAGAGCTTTGGGGTTACATTTTATTTTAAAAACCTGACCTTTGCTAATTTGGTGAAAACAGCACTACCTTGCTGCTGGTTCCTGCTGTTAACGGTCACCCGGGACTCCCCCCAGGAAGCTGCGCTGGCGTCTGAGTGACCGGTTCTCGTGCGGCTGTGTGTTTGGGGCGTCCGCGGGGTTTGGGTTTTATCAGTTACTCTGCCGCTGACATCTCTGTTCTCAGAAGCCCAGCTGACCGTCTTCTCATGTCGTTTCTCTCTCAAGGGCAATACGACGCGCGGGCCCGAGTCCTCATTTGCCACATGACCTCCGTCCTCCAAGTGCCCCTGGGGGAGCTGGAGCTCCTTGAAGAGACGTTCCTTGAGAGCCTGAAGGAAACCAAGGAGGAGGAATCTGAGTAAGGGAGCCCTGAGACCCCGGCCCCACCTACCGGGAATGGAGAACTTTTCAAGTAACAGCCCCCTCTTTCCTTTCCTTCCATTCAGAGATGGTGCACGGGGCGTCCCTGGGGCAGCCCCGACGCACCGAGGGGCCTCAGCAAAGTCACTGCCCCCCTGGGCCCCGTTCCTCATTCCTCATTCCCAGGAAGAGCAGGTTGAATGGATGATCGCTAAGGGCTTGTGGCTAACATTCCGTGACCCCGATCCCCTGCCTCCTACCAGGTTCTTGTCCGTGGGCTGGAGTGGCCTGGGTTTAAATCCCACCTCTGACATCCATCTGCTTTTTTTGACCTTGGGCAGGTGCCCCCACCTCCTCTGAGCCACGGGATTCCTACCTATATAACAGGAGTAACGACAGAGTCCCCCCAGGGTAGTTGTGAAAAATGACTGCGACCCTATCATAAGGCGCTCGGCCCAGGGCTGGCACGAGCCAGTGGTTGGAAGGTATGCGTCCTTCCCTTCCCCCGCGTGCCCCTGCACCCACCAGCTGTAGAGTGGCTTTGCTACCTACGTACGAGTGTGTGGAGGGATATTACCCTGGCACCGTGGCCAGTGCTCAGCTCTTTGCTAAACACCTCGCACAGGCTCCCGGAGCAACCGATGGATCCAGGCACGGCCTAATCGCCGGCTGCTCACACCAGGCACGTCCCCGGCCTGGGGTCACATTGGGACATGATGACCGGCTCCGAACAGCCAGGTTGTGCCAGCCCAGTCCACCTGGGAATCTGGCTCCGAGGCCAAGTTCAGAACTGCAGCTGCCCCACTGCCAGGGTTTGGAGCAGGGGGAGGCAGTTGCCCTGAGAAACAAGGGAGCTCAGTCTGTTGAAATAACCTGGAAACAGACTGGTTTTGACTCCCAGAGCTGTGTCAATAAGGAAACACCTGGACCCAGGTCAGTTACCAGGGTCACAGGGCTGCCCAGATTCCGGGGCTGGATCGAGCACTGACAGTATCTCGTGCGCCTTGCAATGCAGGAAACTCTCGGCTCTTGTTTGCAAAGCCTGTCTTCAGAAAGAAATACACCACCCAGAGGACTTGTTCGGATTGTACCAATAGTCAGATCAGGGAGTACCCTGGGCCAATAACATGGCCCAGCTCTGCCATGTTAGACCTTGAACAAGTTAGTTAACGTCTCTGGGCCTCAGTTTCCTCACCTTCAAAATGGGTATAATAATAACGCCCTGCTCATAGGGCTCTTGGAGGTTTCAAGTGAGTCCATTTGTGTGAAGCGCTTCGAGCAGGCCTTGTGCAGCGTCACTGGTTGATGGACATCACTGTTTGCTCTAGTATCTGCTGTTGTTGCTGTTACTACCACGTGTGGGTCCTTTCCTCAGAAGAATACTCCACGCGTGGCATTTGTCATTTCTGTGGTAGGGACTTTGGAGACCTCTCAGCTTCTATCTCTGGTCTGTGGAAGGATCTGAGACCCAGGGAAGGACAGGGCATGTCTGGCCTCGTTCTCAGCTGGATTCTGCTACCAGGGCTCTGGGTGGCCCTGGACGCTGTGCTTTCCCTCTCTGGGCAGCAGCAGCACCAGTCTTTTCACCAGTGCACGCAGAGGATCGAGTTATCTGTAGGCTTCTTCTAACTCTAAGGTTTTGTGTTTCTGCAAGGTGAGCTTATCACTCGGCACCCCAAGGCGATCCTTTGCAGCCGGGGCTCAGGGTGTGACGAGCCTCCTTTCTGTTCTCGGGTCCCCAGAGGAGCCCCGAGTCACCCAGGCTTCCCCCGCCTGTTGGATGACTTCACTCCTCTGTGCCTCAGTGTCTTCATCTCTGACCCGGGGTCACGGAGGTGACTCCCTTAGGAGGCGGTTAAGAGGATTCCATGAATGCATGCACATCAAAAGCTTGGAACAGTGCCTGGGACACAGCGGGGTAAATGTGAGGGAGTGCGCTGCTGGAGGCTGACTCTGGTCACGTCACAGTGATATCGTCAATATCTAACTTTTATTGAGTGTTGACCAGACGCAGGCCCAAGCCGTCACCTCATCCGGTGGTCGTAACAATCTCCTGAGGGGTTCTCCTGAGGGGTTTGCAGGTCAAGGAACAGAAAGGTGACCAGACTCGCCTAAGGCCACACAGCCCATCGAGGCACCGTCTGATTTCGCCACCACGTCCAGCCTGACGGGCATCCCTCCGGGCCCAGCTGAACATCCCAGGTCCCCTCCTTCACCTGAAGAAAGCAGTCAAGATAGCTCTTTTACTAGGGAAGCGTCTCTGAACTTCCCCATGATAAGCTCTCCCTCTCTATCAAGGGAGAAAGTGATTAAAACAAAGAAGAGGGGGGGGGTGGGGACCAAAGGGTAAGGAGCACCCTCTCGGGGGAGATAAGCTGGCAAGGGAGTGTCCCTGGCTGGTGGGACCGTGAGCTGGGCAGTGGGCCCCTTGCTCCTCACCGGGCGTCTGGGGCTTCGGCCCGGGATCTGCATTTAGGCTTCCGCCTCCGTCTTGCACAGGCTGACACAGGACGCCGGCTCGGGGTCCTTTCTGGCTTTCCGGAACCCCCGTGTGGCCCTGACGGGTAACCAAGAAGCACCGTCAGTAGCGGGAACAGGGCTTCCTTTGGATCGCAAGTCATGCCCTGAATTCTCACTTCCAAATACAGGGCGTGTCCCCGATGTGAGTCACAGCGCGTGGCTCCTCGTGGGCCCGAGGTGCGGAAGTTCAGACGCTGACGTG
This sequence comes from Phyllostomus discolor, assembly GCF_004126475.2. Lineage (NCBI taxonomy): Eukaryota > Metazoa > Chordata > Mammalia > Chiroptera > Phyllostomidae > Phyllostomus > Phyllostomus discolor. The sequence continues at coordinate 11,797,160 of NC_040907.2, read as the reverse complement.
ATAGCGGGAATAAAAGGCCGTGATCATTGATGACGGCCGGGAAAGCTCTTGATTCTAGGTACAAAACAGTTCTTAAGAACGTTCAAGTAATGACACACACAAGGAAGCAGACGGGCAATTCGGGTGGGCGTTGCGAGGCAGCGCCTGAGCTAAATAACTTAAGGGAAACTACTGCATCCTTTTTGACTCAGCAAATGTTTAAAAAAGGTTTCAGTGACAATACAAAGCAGAATACTAGAGATTCGAGTATACGGTCCGTCTTTGTAAAATGGATTTGATGTACAAGCATTCATGCCTTTAAATTAAACAGCCTCAAGAGTGATTGTAATATATTTACGTTTCAATGACTCTCTTCCCCGCAGGCTGTGGTTTCCCCAGCCACAGGCCCAGCTACCCGGGCCTGCGGTCCAGCGCCCTGGCTGTGCTCAGTATTTCCAGGACCCGTCTGGCAGCGCACACAGCTATGACAGCCAGGGCTTCCTTCTCGATGGTGACTGGCCTGCACTCTGTTCCGTGTCCCCCTGATCTTCCTAGATGAGAGCAGTGAGTGGGGGACAGATCTCTGCAGCAAGGGGTTCCCGGTCGGTCCTGGCCAGAAGGACTCAGGTCTGTTGAAGAGGCGCTGTCCGTGCGCCCCTCGGGTCCCATGCCCAGGGCCGGCAGCGGAGGGTGCAGAGCAGGAAAGGCTCGGCCTGCGCCCTGCAGGTTTGGCCCTGCGGTTCTCGGACTTGACACACAGCAGGCCCCTGGACACACAGCTTGTGACAGGCAGCCTCCTCCCCCTCAGGCCCAGAGCTTCTGGCCCAGGAAGCTGTGCTTTGAATCCCTGGGGATTCTCATGCAGCTGATCCAAAGCCCACTCTTCAAAACTCAATGGTCTGGAAGTGCAGGCTACTTCCCTCTGGAGGCTTAGAGGACCCAGAGTCAGGGCATTTAGGTAACCTTGGGGCTTGAGCAGGCTTCCTGGAGGAGGTGACTGACTGTCCCCGATGTCTTTGAGAAGTTCCTTGGCAACAGAGGGCCTGCAGGCACACAGTACTGAGGTGTAGAGGCAGTGGCCTGTGGGAGGCCTGTGTGCCTGGAGGGCACGTTAGGAGGAGACAGGCAACAAAACACCCCCAAACCAACTCACAGAAACAGAGACCAAAGGGACGGTTACCGTATTGGAGTGCAGGACGAAAAGGAGAAGGAGAATACAGTCCATAATATTGTGATAAGTTTGCACAGTGGGGTGGTCGCGTGGTAAGCTATAAAAATGTCAAATCAGCCCCGGGTGCTATAGCTCAGTGGACTGAGCACGGGCTGCGAACCAAAGTGTCGCTGGTTTGATTCCCAGTCAGGGCACATGCTGGGTTGCAGGCCAGGTCTCCAGTGGGTGTGCATGAGAGGCAACCACACATTCATAGTTCTCTCCCTCTGTTTCTCCTTCCCTTCCCTTCTCTCTAAAAATAAACAGATAAAATCTTTTTTAAAAATGTCAAATCACTCTATGGTATACCTAAAATTAATATAACCAATGTGAGATTGTATACCAACTATACTTAAATGTAAAAATGATTATTATTTTTAAAGTGCTGAGCAGTGAGTCTGTGAAGGAGGCAAGCAAGCCGTGGAGGGCCTGAGGAGGAGACAGCATGCTCAGGGCAGGGAGAGAGCCCGGACGGGGGAGAGGGAGGCAGACAGGGGTGGCTGTCCTTCCCATCTGACCTTGGTCACTGTGGTGGTGCTGTCTCCATCCTTCCATTTGCAGTCCCCAAGTGAGAAAACAGGCTCAGAAAGAACTGGGAGAGCCAGCAGGGCTCACAGGCAGAGCTGGGCTCCAACACCTCTGCCCCCAAAGAACCAGCCCTTCCCAGGCAGTGCATGTTGAATGACACAATGCTGACTCCCAGGGCCCCTGCTTGTCCCCTGGTGTGTTCCCATTGTGTGCCCTCGACAACTTGAATTTTTGCTCCGGCCCTGACCTCTGCCAAAAGCAACTCGTTTACAGCCTTCCTATCTTTGCCCTGATTAGCGCTAGCAGTTAAGGGCCAAAGTATATCTCCTGCGTTTAAGAGGAAACGACCGTTAATAATGAACGCAATGATAATAGCAACAAACATGCCGGACGATTACAACACACAATGCTGTGTGTGGATTGCTGCCTCCAGCTCCCACAACACCCCCGGGCATCAGTGCTATTATTACCCCCGCTTGTCGGCCGAGGACGGGGCTCTCTCCATCAGGACGGTCGTTTGCCGCATTAACAGATGACCTCCAGGTCCCAGTGACTTACAGCCACACGGGTGCATTTCTTGTCCGGACGACACGTCCACTGCCGACCGGCTGTGGCTCTGGTCCACGCTGCTTTGGTTCTGGGTCCCAGGCTGACAGCGTGACCCCTCTCTCTGGAACATTGCTATTCCCAGAGCAGAACAGGAGACTTCTCAGCCTCCCCACTGACTCTTAGAGGTTTCATCGGCACCCACTCATTCTTCCCACCTGCGTTTCATTGTGGTTCGACGGGGAGGGGTGTGTGCACTCTTCCCGTGGGGAGGCCGGGGCAGGGAGGGCTGACGGGGACTCGGTGAGCAGTGGGTGACACACTAGCACCCCTGAGGAGGAAGCACTCAAGCCCTCGCTGCCAGGGCTGGAGTCCTGACCTCAGAACACAGGCGCTTCCTCACCGTCCGCCTTCCCCTCGGCTACGTGCGTGCGGCTCCGACGCCTCACCCGGCACACCCCACGCACCGCAGCTGGGGGATCGGGTGCTGTGCCGAGTGCGGAGACTGCCGTCCCTGCTTTCTGCTTCTCTGTAGTGAAGCGTCCGAGCAGGGCCCTGCCGGTCCGCCCAGCAGCTGCTCAGGGCGACAGTCGGCTGAGCTGAGCTAGCAGAACCCCAAAAAGCAGAGCAGATCCCCGAATGCCCAAGTCAGACCCCAGCCTTCTTTGATGACTGGGGGGCAGACTCTCTGTCCCACCGTCAGGGCTGGCTCTTGAGGGAAGGGTGGGAAGGAGACAGGTACTGGTCCAAACTGCCCAGAGGGGCCCACGTGTCGTCCACTCTCAGACGAAGAGTGTGGATTGAATGCAGAAAGAAGGAGTGAGTTTAATCCTCACAACCCAGCTACCTTAAGAGGCAGATGTTATTCTCCCCGTTGTACCCAGGAGGACACGGGGGCTGGGGAGAGGTGAGAGCCACCCCTCATCCGTGCCCACCCTGCACCACGTTGCCTTGGGCTTGGCGGGTGTTCTCCTCCCTGAGCCCCCAGGCCCCCGCCCCAGAGGTGGCACTACCAGCCCCCGGGGACAAGAATAACCCGGGGACAAGAATACCCGGGGACAAGAATAACGCCGCTGCCTCTGGGAGAAGCTCCGCCACGTGAGACACGGAGCGTGGCAGCTGGCACGCAGGGGCCCCTCAGTAAACATGAACCCCGCCCCTTTTATCGTCGGCGTCTGCTATCGGTCCACGCACCCCGCTGTCCAAACTCCAGCTTCGGGTCAGAGTTCGAGCTCATGGTGACCTCCCCGACCTGCCCTCAGTCCTGCCCCGAGGTGTCCCAAAGCACCGAGGAGGACCGGGTGACCCGCAGGAAGACGGGGCTTAGCCACGCTCCTGAGCCCTGGCAGTGGTCACGCTCAGGGCTCACCTGGCCCCAGTGCACTCTAAATGCTTCCCTTCGCTGAGTGTCTAGCTTTTGCATTTCAAATCTGAACGACTCCAGCTATTGCCCCAAGGCCAAGGTCTCCAGGGCAGGCATTTCTCTAGTGACCCACCGTCGAAATGATTATTCGGAAGGATATCGGTTTCCAAATACCCCAGAAGGAGACTGAGCCCAGGTGCTGAGGGGAAGGCAAGGAAGGAGGGAGGTGATGGAGTCTGGGGTTCTACCTGGTTCTCGTCTGGGTCCACCTGTTGAAAGATAATTGTTGTGCTTCTTTGACTGTTATCGTCATTTTCTTGTCTTTTCATTATTCAAATTGCAACCCTGTTAGGATGGATCCTTTGGGTAAGTAGCACATCCCACGCACTGGGATTCCCCAGGTTCTTAAAAGCACCGATGGGCCCAGGGTGACTTGGGACCTTGCTCAGAATGACAGAGCACCCAGCACGGCTCCCCGTTAGGGGTTGGTGAGACGGGGAGGCCTCAGGGGGGCCCAGGCACAGCTCACCCTAAAGACCAGCCTCTCCTCCCCCAGAACGGCCGAGGCGTCCAGGAAGAAGAAGGAAAACCGGAGGAAATGGAAGCGCTATCTCCTGATAGGCCTGGCCACCGTCGGAGGCGGGACAGTGATCGGTAAGGCCGGCTCAAGGTGGGGGGGCAGGGGGGCACGTGGGTCAGCGCAGTGCAGAGCAAGGGGTGGTGTCCAAGTGGACATGGAGAGGGCGGGAGACAGGCTGGGAGGCACCCCCGGGCACACAGTAGGTGCTCCTTCAGCAGTGTGTCCATTCGTGTTGTTAGAAGCATCCATGGAGGACGGCGGGCAGCTGATCGGGGCAGAGCCCAGCAGGCCACACCCTCACTCCCGCCTTTACCGCGCTTTCCTTGCAGGTGTGACCGGGGGTCTAGCTGCCCCTCTGGTTGCCGCTGGGGCCGCGACGATCATCGGCAGCGCCGGGGCAGCGGCTCTGGGCTCAGTGGCCGGCATAGCTGTCATGACCTCACTGTTCGGTGCCGCTGGAGCCGGCCTGACCGGTAAGTCCCAGAGCAGCAGTGGGCTGGGCGGGGTTTTCAGCCAGGGTGGCCCAGCCCTGAAGGACATGCCCACATTCTTCCCCGGGATGGTGCTGCCTCCCCGGGAGACTACGGAGGAGGAGCACATGGCTGTTCTCATGCCGGTTCCAGCCCTACCAGACCTTGGCGGCTGCTTCACCGAGGACTGGGCAGGCACTTGGCGTGGGCCGGTGTGAGGGCCGAGTCTGGGAAGCTGCACCTCGTGCAGACCTCCCGAGAAGGGGCTCGTGGGAGCTGCGTGCCTCCACGTAGGGAGTTTCCAGACAGGCCTCCTCCGAGACCTTTGAGCTTCCTCACGGGAGAGGGCACGTGGCTGTCCTTCACGTGCCAGCATGTCCTGGGGGAGTTTTCCCAAATCATGTGTCAGCAGCCCCCAAGTCCCAGCGACATTGCTCTTCCACTCTTCAAGGGGGAGGGCACTTCCTGCGTTGAGGATATCGGTCAGTCTGATCCCCTTTCACTGAGAGGAGCGCAGGGGGCCTCTGGAGTGTGTGGACAGGAAAAATGACCCGGGGCCGGCTGAGTCGGGCCAGAGTGGCGGTTACACGCCTGGGTCCTCTCTTCCACCCCGGCTCTGCCCTGGGGGCCGGCCAGCCTGCGGAAGCCTCTTACTCTCACCCGTAACTGGGGACAATAATGGCACCTTCCTTAGTGAGTTGAAAAACGAGGCCTTTGTCCTAGGACAGGGCACACGGTCAGCCCTCGCTGTGCATGACGCGAGCCCAGGGAGCCCCTCGGACGGATGCTCCCGGGGTCTGTGGTCACCCCCACTCCCGTTTGTGTGTCTGGGTCCTTAGGATACAAGATGAAGAAGCGTGTCGGGGCCATCGAGGAGTTCACGTTCCTGCCGCTGACGGAAGGCAGGCAGCTGCACATCACCATCGCCATCACGGGGTGGCTGGCGTCCGGCAGATACCGTGAGGACAGGGGCGGGGGGGACAAGGATGTCGAGGGGGGTGGATGTCGGCTGAGCTGGGCCTGCTGCTGTGGGCCAGACCCTGACCTAGGCTCTTGCCTGGGTGTGTTTTTAGAGAGTGGGGAGGGGAGCCCCACTTTGCAGAGGAGGAAGCTGGCTCAGAGCAGTGAGGAGACTGCATCCCACCTGCATCCACTCACCCTTCCACCTGTCTTCCCTCCATCCACGGTCCACTCATCCAGCTGTCTGTCCGCTCACCCACCCACCCATCACCCATCCACCCAGCTGTCTGTGCACCCTCCTACCCGCCCATCCATCGACCCATCCGTCCATTCACCCACCCTCCCCCCTCTCCATCTGTCTATCCAGCAGTGTGTGTAGAGCCGTACCACACGCAGTGTGCCAGACCCCGAGCCAGCCCCCAGGCATTTAGTGGCGAGCCACACAGTTGTGGCTTCCACCCCCATGGAACACCTGGTCTGAGGCAGAAGACAGGCGGCTAAGCAAGCGACCATGGGCGGGGGCGGGGGGGGGGGCAGCTTTGTGGGCGGCACAGTGGGGAAAACACAGAGCGTCTCTGCGGAACTCGGGAAAGGTTCCTGAAGGAAGTGACCTTCAGGCTAAGGACCTCCTGGGAATCAGCTGGGTAAAGAAGGAGCTAGAAGTGCACCCGAGCCAAGGGGCAGCAGGCCCAAAGGCCCGGTGGCGTAAGAGAACCGAAGGAGCACAGGGAGCTGGAGCAGGGAGCCAGGAGACAGGCGTGGGGGCGGGGCCAGAGCGGATCACACAGGAGCAGGTGAGGAGAGGAGTTTGAATTGTCCTGAGAGCAGGCGGAAGATAGCAAAGGACTTAAGCACGTAGGTGAGAGATCAGTGTGCCTTGGCTGTGTGACCTCACGCAAGTTACTGAACCTCTCTGTGCCTCAGCTGTTCATTTAGAAAGTGAACAGCTTACTTGCTCCTGCCTTTCAAGGTACTTACAAAGATTAAGTTAAACAAGATAACGTATTGAGGGCCCCTGGTTTCTAACTGGCATTCCACCAACATAGTTCCTTTGCTGCTCTAACCTGGACATGTGTGTCCCCTCCACCTGGTGGCACTGAGGACTGATGGCATGGCCCGCTCCCTGCCTGGCTCACATGTGCCCAGTGTAAGGTCCAGCACAGAGCTGTCACTCAGGGAGGTGAGGGTGGGCCGGGGAATCCTGGGCACACAGCCAGGCATGCACGCTCAGAGCCCCCTGGTTCCCAGATCTCAGGAACCTGAGGGCGGATCTTCTAAATGACCCCAAAAAAAGCAAGCCAGAAAGCCAGGTCACAGAGGGCCTGCATGTCGACTGGAGAGGTGACACTATCCTCAGGGCAGGGAGAGGGCCCGGATGGGGGAGAGGGAGGCAGACAGGGGTGGCCGTCCTTCCCGCCTGACCTTGGTCACTGTGGTGGTGCTGTCTCCATCCTTCCATTTGCAGTCCCCAAGTGAGAAAACGGGCTCAGAAAGAACTGGGTGAGCCAGCGGGGTCACGGCACAGCTGGGCTCCAACACCTCTGCCCAAAGGACCAGCCTCTCCCAGGCAGTGTGTGTTGAATGAGACGATGCTGACTCCCAGGGCCCCTGCTTGTCCCCTGGTGTGTTCCCATTGTGTGTCCTCGACAACTTGATGCCAGCACTAATGCAGAGCGTCAGAAGAATGCCACTTTCCTATCTAGTAGTCCATACTTAATTCTTACAACTACTCCATGAAGGGAGATAAGTGCTAATCTACCCACTTCACAGACAAGCAAAGTGAGGCTCAGGGTGGTAGAGTGATGTGCCAAGGTCGCCCGTCTATTAATGAATGAAGGAGTTGGGACTTGAACCCCAGCCCGCTGACTTATAGGGCGGAGCCACGCTCCACCTGGGTTCTCCATCCGCTCTGCCAACAGCTGCCACTCATCAGCAAGGGTGGGCCTCTTGTCTTCCCCCGAGGGGGAGTGGTCCCCAGTCTGGGAAAGTGGGGTGGGGCATGCTCTGGCACAGACAGGAGAGGCCCCACCTACCTGTGTCCTCCCAGGGACCTTCAGCGGCCCGTGGGCCACGCTGGCGCACAGCCGCGAGCAGTACTGCCTGGCCTGGGAGGCCAAGTACCTGATGGAGCTCGGCAACGCCCTGGAGACCATCCTCAGTGGCCTCGCGAACATGGTGGCCCAGGAGGCCCTGAAGTACACCGTGTTGTCTGGTAAGTCTCCCTGTCCCCCCCGCCAGCGACATGCCCACTGCTCCCAACCCTCGCTGCTACCACACCTTTGCATCCCGGGGGCTCCCGCTGAGCCAGGCGCCGTGCTGGACCCTCGGAACGCAGAGAGGTTAAGGCTGCATCCCTGTCTGAGGAGCGTAGCATAGCGCCTTCGTGGGAGGAGACAGGTGGACAGCCAGTCACGTTATCACACCAAGTGTCAGCCACCCCAACACTCAGCGACTTAGAATAACACTCATTTATCCTAATAGCTCAGGAGCCATGAGGCTTCACGGGGCTGATCTCCGCCCGGCTTGCTCGTGCATCTGCAGGTCAGCTGGCTGTCCACTGATCTAGGCTGGCCCCATGTGGGACAGCCAGGGCGACGTGGCTCCACTCCACCTGTCTCTCGCCCTCCTGGGGTCAGCAGGCCAGCCCACACCGGTGGCGGAGTACGTGAGAGGCCAGCCTCCGTGCACCAGTCCGTCTGAGGTCTCACATCTCGTAACATCTCATTGGCCCAAGCGAGTCACGTGGCCGAGCCCACGGTGGATGGGCAGGCACCCTGCAGAGGGATGAGGCCAAGTGGGAGGGTGCCGGGCGGAGTGACCCCTTGGGGCCATCTTTGAAAGCTCACCCATGTGAGACGCCCGAACAGCAGGGATCTGGTCCGTGGGTCCGACACGCATGAGCTTCCACTTTCTTCTGTGGCCCTGAGCGGTTTGACGGCCCTTGGAGAACCCACACGTCCCAAGTGCGAGACACTGTATGCACTCGCTCGGGCAGCCCTTAGCCAGCCCGCCACTTCCCGACAGGGGCCCCTGCCGCCTACCTCACTGCCCTGTCACCCTCCCAGGCATCGTGGCTGCCCTGACCTGGCCGGCCTCACTCCTCAGTGTCGCCAGCGTCATCGACAACCCCTGGGGGGTGTGTCTCCACCGGTCAGCAGAGGTTGGCAAGCACCTGGCCCACATCCTGCTCTCCCGGCAGCAGGTACCTGGGAATGGCTGCGGGCGGGGGCCCAGCGGGGAGGTGAGGGGGCCGACTCGTGCGTGGACGTCAGCCCTAAAGACGTCTGTGCGGAGGTGGCCCAGTGGCTTTGGGGAGTGGGTGGCCTTCGCTGCTCCTCCAGTTCGAGTCGTGGAAGTATTCCGGGATAGGCCAATAAGAGTTGTAGACTGTGTGTCCCTAGCAGGTGACGAGGTGGGGACTGAATAACGGGGGCACCTGCAGGGGTCGACGAGGCCAGGTGTTTCTTCCTGGAAGTGCAGAGTGACCCTCTGAGCACACTGTCAGTGGTCCAAAGGCCGCAGAACGTGGTCTGGGTTACATCTGCGTTCCGGACCGTCGGAGGTGGGAAAGTGGGGTGCAGAGCACACCTGGAAGTCCCATCTGTGCTTCCCTTGGCATCCCTGGCCAGGACTCAGCCCTGGGGCGCCATCCCTAGCTACCGGGGAGTTGGAGAAACTCAGTCTTTGGCTGGGTGGCCCGAGAAAATGCAGGAGTTCCGTCACCAAGCCCATGGTCGGGGGGCAGGGCGGGTGCGTGGGTGTCGGGAGATGGAGAGCAGCCTTCATCACCAGCCTCCTGCGGAACTGGAGTGCGCTTCAGTGGTTTTCTGTGGTGGTGAGGGGGGTGGGGGTGGGGGGTGGACACATTGACTGGCACAAAAACAAGGAGAAGGGGTAAACGGGAGACCAGGTGGCCTTTGGGCTCATCTTTGCCTTTCCTCACCCTCCAAGTAGAACTGGTACCCAGACACCCCAGATAACATCCTTTTCCTTATGAGTTGCCTTTTCTACAAATTTCTTCAGAGTTGTAGGAAGTTCCTCTTTACATCTAACTCACTACCTACTCTTGTAATGCAAGGCCGATATTTCAGGTCCCACCTGCCTTTCCAGAAACAGAACAGCTGTCCCTCCTGTGTCACTCTTTGCCTCCTTTTCCCGTTGCACCCGGGGCACCTTCCACCTCCCCTCCCCGGCTCCAGAAGGGCCCCAGTCCACTGCAGTCTTTTGCCACGAGGTGGGTGAGTCCTGTCTCTGGGGACAGAAGAGACCGGCGGCTGGGCTACCGTGTGAGATGAAAGGGAACGAACCCAGCTGCCTCCAGGCCCCAGGGCAGCCGTCTCTGGAGTCAGGTGTGCCCTGCGTGAACAAGGGCCAGGAGCAGCACACGCCCCATTCATTAAGGTCAAGGCAGGCACTGGGGAGTGTGCAGGGCCGCCTCATCAGGGCTGATGTTTTGCTAAAAGCGGCTGTGTCCCGTCCCAGACACCTGTGTCCTTTTTCCCTCAGGGCCGGCGACCTGTCACCTTGATTGGCTTTAGCCTGGGAGCCAGAGTCATCTACTTCTGCCTGCAAGAGATGGCTCAGGAGAAAGGTGAGTCTGGCTTATTGTCACAGGGGAAAACCCTTCCCAAGTTCACCCTCCAGTCCAGAGGTTCAGGAGAGGAGTCGTGAGTCTTGTGAAAGCATTCTCAGTTTCGGGAAGTAATAGCTCACTGTTTAAAATAGTTAGAAGATAGACAAAACCAGTACGTCTCTTGGAAAATTGTGTATGTTTTCTGCATCTAAATTAGAGTGGATGCAAGACAGTCCTGTAATAATGACATTGGCCTTGGCGTGCTGATGCATGTTCTTGAATGGGAAAGCAAGGAGCAGGATGAAAGGTTCCAAATCGAGGTGTCGGCAGAGGCATGCGCACTCTGCAGGCTCTCGGGGCGGCTTGGCCGTGTCTCCTCCCGCTGCTGGGAGCTGCCGGCCCTCCTTGGCTCTCCTAGCCTCACAGACACATCGCTCCACCCTCTGCCTCCGTCTTCGTACTGCCTTCCCCTTTCTGTCCTCTCTTCTGAAGACTGGGCCATTGCGTTTATTTCGGGCCCACCGAATCCAGCATGATCTCATCTCAGGATCCTTAACCAATTACACTTGCATAACTTAATGATAGCTGCTAAGACACCTTTTCCATAAAAGGTCTTGCTCACAGGTTCCAGGTGGACGTGTCTTTTGGGGGTGGGGCACTGTGCAACCCGCCACAGGTACCTCTGGGTGTGTGGCGTCGTGCCCAGGCAACGGAAAGCCTCGGGTGGGCGAGGTCTCCAGGGCAGAATGCCGGCTGGGGGCAGGCCTGTCAGCAGAGGCTGCCGTGGGAGGGGGTTGGGGACTGAGGTGCAGAGCTTGGAGCTAGTGGTCCCCTGTTTGCATGACCCAGACTAGCCTCTCTCCTGGAGAAGCGCAGCAGCACCCGGGCCTAACGGCAAGAGAAGGGATTGAGACAGGGCACCCTTGTCCTGAGAGCAGAGGGCGGACGAGAGAAAGGCTGGAGTGATGCCCAGCACTGTTACTCAGGGTGATTTCAAATGCATCTCAGAGCCTCAGCTTCCCCACTTGTAAAATAGAGTTGATAATTCCCACCCCACCTGCTTCCTTTGAGGAGCAAGCGAGGAACCCCACGTGTAGTAATTTTGCAAACCATAAAGCCCATCATTGACCACATTCAGCTCGAGGATGTCCGTTGGCAGCTTCTGCTCTTCAGACTGTCTGCCTACCTAAGGCTACCCCTGAAGATGTCCCCTGGCCACTCCCCCTGCTCGGCCCCAGTGTGTGACGGGATTGCTGACCAGCTGCTAACAAGCAGGAGGGGCGGGAATGTCTGCCCTCTGCTGGACCTGAGAAACAACGCGATGAGTCGTGGCTGACTGGCATTATTTTCAGTGTTGGCGTCACCAGGGGGCGTTGGAGACACCCTGGAGCTCAGGAGCACGATTCATTCCTGTTCTTTATCCTTTGCTGTAGTGGACTGAGGATCAGAGCTCTTTTTCTTGGTTGCAAAGGCAAGGTGGACGTGCCATCCTTAGCAGTCACTATGGGGATGGGGGCGAGGGGGGGCAAGGGCGGGGAGGAGCAAGCTCCTGTGTATGAGCCCTGCAGTGGGCCTCCCAGTCCTCTGTGCCACTGTGGGGGACCCGGAAGCCCCCTGTGGCTTCCAGTCACCTCCTTTGCACCTGGTTTTGTCCGCATCAGTAAGCAATGGGAGGCACCTCTACCCTATTTCCAGTAGCGCTGGGCAACCTGGGCCCACCATGCAGAAGGCCCTGGGGAGCCAGCTCTGAGCTGGTTTCAGCGGGAGGTCAAGCCTGGGATCAGAGGTCAGGCAACGACCCCTGGGAAGACAGGGCTGAACCCGGAGCTCTGGTACAGGTGAGCTTCCGTTTCTACCCTGGACAGCTTTGCGCCTTCCCTTTCTACATACATGCTCCCTCCTCCCCAGCATCAGCAGAGACAGAGCAAGTCAAAAAGCCATCCCTTACCTGCCTCTCCTGCCCCACCTGCTACAGATAATCCACCTGGGACCTTAGGGCCCAGTGGGAGGAAGCCCTGGGGGCCCGCACCATGTCTCCATCCTCAGCCCTTCATTCCCTCCAGCAAATGGCTTTGTTGAGCTGCAGCAACACCACTGAGTCCTGCTGCACAATGCCATATTCTCTGTTCCTGCACCTTTGTGCAAATAACTACACTGTCCGAATCTCTGCTGGGAAAAATAGGGGTACTCTCTCTCTCACATGGAACCCAGTCTCCGCTATAAAAATGTGTGGGTTGTAGAGAGGCAGGACGAGTGTATCAGTCAGCTCTGGCTGCAGTGATGCTGCATAACAAACCACCCCCAAACTCAGAGGGGTATAACACCAAATAGTTGCATGCCCAGGATCTACAGCTTGTCTGTGGTTTGGTTACTCTAGAATAGCCTCTGTTTCTGGCTATGAGTTGAATAGGCTTGGCCCCAGACTGCGGGCTGGGCCCACATCTGCTCCACGAGGCTGAAGAAGCAGCAGCCACCGGTGCTTGCTCTTCTTCTCATCCATCACTAGAGTGCCAGAGCCAAGCCAAACCACACATGTGCATTTAAGACCTCCGCTCCTGCAGTATTTACTAACATTCTGCATCAGTTCCTTATTACTGCAGACAACCTATCCACACACAGTGGCTAAAAACATTCTGCATCAGTTATGTATTACCACAGGCAACTTATTCAAACATAGTGGCTTAAAGCACCAATAACCAGTTATTTGTCACAATTCTATGAATGGAGTAGGCAGTGCCTCCCCTCGTCTCGCTCATGCAGTCGCAGACAGAGCTGGAACACCTGGGAGGTCTAAAGCAACCTCACTCCCTGCCCAGCCACCGGTGCTGGCCATCACCCAGCATGCCCCAGTCCTTCCCCAGACCTCTCACACCCTCCAGGAGCCCCACCTGACCTCCTTCAAGATGGCAAAAGTGAAACCTGCACAGCCTCGTAAGGCCGAGATTCCAGAACGCATCACTTCTGCCGCAGCCTCCTGGTTAAAACAAGCTGCAGGCCTGATCGGATTCAAGGGGACAAAGTGGGGACTAGATTCCTCTTCTGGATGGGAGAAGGGGCAAAGAATTTTTGGCAGTTTTTAACCTTCCTCACGTTCTGCTTGCCAGAGCAAGTGATGATGGCCACGCCCTGGGTCAGCGGGGTGGGGCAGTGCGCTCCGCCCACAGCGGAGCCGGAGGGGCATGAGCGGTTGCCAGGCAGTGGTCCAGACACTAAGACTAACCCCAACGCTCTCGCTGGGAGAAAGGAAAGCGTGGGCTTCGCAGTCCTCTGAGCTCTGGTTCCGAGTCCTGCCTCTGCTCGGCTGGGCGGCCTGGGGGAGGCAAGGGGGCAGCCTCGCTGGATGTGCATCTCCCCATTTGCAACAGGAGATTAACATCACCTCCGGGCAGTGGCAAACGCCAGACAGCACGAGCCAACCCCATGCCGGTCCCAGTCACCACATCCTCTGGCAGCGTCCTTCAGGTTGAGGTCGCTGCAGGTCCAGGGGGCGGCTGCAGACTCCCCTTGCTCTCTAAAACTGCTCCCCCCACCAGAAGAGGCTCCTGAAAAACTGTCCTTCTCTGTGCTGTCATCCTTTCACCCCTTTCCTAGTCACCTCCCCCCCAGCCCACGCAGCAGACCATCAGACCATCTGCCAGGCTCCTCATTACCGAGAGCAGCGTGATCTTATTAATAGGACCGGGTCTCGATTTAGAGGAGAAAGGCATGTCTTTGGCTGCAATTAGCATAAATTATATGTTAACTTCAGATCACCAATACAAGCCAAATCTTCAGCTCCCTTTCTGATCCAACTGAATTCATTACCATTTTCTGTTTGGCTGTGGCAATTGGAAGTGAGTTCACCCATGAGGTGCCCCCAGAATGTGAGGCTGGAAATTGGACGGAGGGAGAGAGGGAAGGAGAGCGGGAGGGAGGCAGGCAGGCAGGTGGCCCCTGGGTGACAGGGCTGGTCAGTGAGACACCGAGGTGTTCCAACCCCCCAGCCTTTGGGGGATGGCTCCCAAAGCAACTGCCTTCTTGCCTCTTTCCTGGCCCCTGCCCCCTCCCCTGGGTCTTCATGGCCCATTGGTAAGAACTGGGGCTTTGGTATCAGATGGACTTGGATTTGGGTCCTGACTCTGTCACTGGCTGGCTGTGGGACCCTGAGCTGGCCACTTAATCTCGGAGCCTCAGCTTCGTCGCCTGGACGTGGGGCTTAGGACACTTACCTTGAAGGCGCGTCAGCAGGTTAAAATGAGCTGAAGGAAGGTACCTGCCCTGAATAGGGTGAATGTTCCTTCCTCTCACTCTCATCTGCGGACCTACTGTGCACGAAGAACTGTGGCGAGTGTCATGTAGAGAGAGGAGCTTGTCGTTTTTTTCCCTTTGCAGCCCTACCTGTGCCCCACCCTCTGCCTGGCACCTGGCACGTGGGGGGTGCTCAGGAAGATGGAGGAACTTGACCTTGGGTGAGGGGTTCAAGCACGGGCTGCTGTGCTCCCGAGCCGGGTTCTAATTCACCGTGTGCCGGGCCGGGTACTGAGCACGTCCATGCAGGGTCTCAGTCAACCGCATGGCAACCCTGGGGTGTGTTCTCCCAGATTCAAGGCTCCGACAGCTGGGGCCTCGTGGGCACGACAGGCAAGTCCTAAGTGCCAGAGCCAGGACTCGTGCCCAGGGTGGCGCTCTACTTTGCAGAGGAGCTCGACCTTGAACGATGGTCTGGGGTCACCCAGTGGAGCCAGAGGGAAAGGACAGGCCAGAGGGCCGACTCAGCACGGCCCAGGCAGGCCTCTCCGGGGGGGCCTGGGAACAGGAAGCCTAGTGGTTCTGTAGCCGGCGAATGGGGGCTGCGGCGGAACGGTGTGGGGGAAATGGTTGGGCAGGAGCCTGGCACAAGGTCTCCCGCGCCTGGCAGAGGAGTCCCACCCGTGTGGTTTCTGAATGGAGGAGTGGATGAGTGGCTGGGCAGGCCCTGTGGGCAGAGGAGCTGGGGCAAGGTCAGCTCCAGGCAGCCTGTAGTCCACCCATGTAGGCACACTCACACACACACTCAGGTACACACGGCAGCGACTCGCCCACCCCAGGGGCAAGTGCAGACTTCTCAGCCTGACTTACAGCCCCTGCCCCCGCCCCCTCCACCACCAGGAGCAGCCTTCTGGCATCTCCTCCCACCCTGGGCTCCGCGGACCGAGCTCCATTCCCAGACAGCCCGAGTTCTCGCTCCATCTTTTTGAGATAACTCCTGCTCATTTTTCAGGTCTCACTTTGTCTGGAAGCTTTCCCTCCAATAATAATACTAGGTTCCAACAGTAGATTATCAATAATAATAGATTCCAATCGTAATATTGACAATAATAGCAGCAGCAGTAATGGCAGCAGCTCTGGAGTTAGGGCATCTGGTCTGAAGCCCAAACCCACACCAGGCGAGTAGCCTAACCCCTCTGAACTCCAGGCGACTTGGGCGGAGCACACAGCACGTGCATGGTAGCGGTGTCGGCACAGACCTTGCTGTGCAGGGGAAGCACCCGAGTGCCTACAAGTGCTGGCAAACAGTAAGAGCCCAGTCATTTTTAGCGAGCACTTATATTATGCTAGGAACTGTCTTATGCTTCGTGAGCGGGAGCTGGCCCGTGGCGTTAGAGCGCCCCACCGACGGGTGACAGGGGCCGTGGACAGAGCTGAGTTAAAACTGGCCTCCCCCACCCCCCTCGCCTGGGACTGGTGGGGCCTGCGGTTCCCATTCGTGCCTGTCTGCAGAGCCCCCTCCTACATCCTGGCCTCATGCAACCAATGGGGCATTGTCAGGTCTCCCCCTGGCCGTGGTTGAGAATGAATTATTCCCTCTTCGCCCAGAGCTGCTGTTTCGCCTCTAATTCATCCCCGCTCCCCCTGTCTGGTTTCAGGCAGGCCTGCTTGTTTAATACCCAATTAATCTGCACACAGGGGAGACCCTCTCCTAATTGCAGGAAAGCTGTCATTATCTGAGTTAGGGGAGGTGGCAGAGGAATTACTGTAATGCATTTGAATCCGCTAATTGTTTTCTGGGTGCCCTGGAGACCGAGTGGTGAAATGCAGCGATGAATCCCAGTGGTGGCTGGTGACCGGTGACACCATCCCACAGCTGGCCTCCCCTGCCCTCCCCACTCCCTCCTGGCTGTGGCCCATCCTCCCTCCCCTCTTCCCCAAGAACCGCTGCCTGTGGAATTAACCACTTTCACCTCTCCACCTTCCTTTTCAGAGTGATGTTGCCAAGATCAGGGGGTTCCTGCTTTGCAGATGTGCCCCCATTCCGAGGGGCTCCCGACACCCGCCTGCCCTGCCCCTCCCTCAAGCTCAGCATGGTCGGCTTCCTTGTGAATGAGTTCAAGGCTCGCAGAATGGCTGTGGGGGTCAGCAGTGACGTGTGTCCATCATCTGAAAAGCACCTGGCACATGGCAGGTGCTCAGTGAGGGAGCCCTTGATGTTTTTCTGTAGCCAGTTCTAGGGCAGCTGCTTGGCTGGGGCTGGTGCCCTTAACCTGCGTGTCCTGTGCTTAGGTGGACACCACTGTGTCACCTCTTCAAGCCCGTAAGGACTTGGCCTAGGAAATAGGAGGAGTCACAAGAAGCCAGCCCTGCAGGACATGGTCAGATGCTCAGTCAGGCTGCCGGGCCAGCCGGCTCTGCTCCGCTCGTGTCTCCAGGCAGGTGGCCGGGTTAGCAGAGGCACAGCGGGGGCTGGACCACACTCCACCGTGCATCATCCTACAGATGTGCACAGCATCTGCGGAGCTTTCTCTGTCTGTTCCTGGGGTTCTCGGAGCAACCTCGCCTCATATTCAGATGCGCCCAGGCTGGGTGGGAAGGACTGACTCCCAGTGGGAGTCTCTTGCCTTCTGGATGAGTAGTTGAATGCTTGGTGTGGCTGAGCAATCTTCAGACAGAAATGGACCCAGATTCAACTGAAGCTTCCTGAGACCCCTGCCCCCTACTTGCCTGAGTGATTCATTCTATCATCATCTCACCAGCTAACAATTATGGGGTTCTTACTATGTGCCAGGCACGGCTAAATACTTTACATGCCTTATTTGATTTAATCTTTGCAATAATCCTATGAGGGTTTGGCTACCCCCATTTTACAGATGAGGAGACTGAGACTTACAGAGGCATAGTCACTAGCCCGTGGTTACAGGACTAGTCATGGTGAAGCTGGAACGTGGGTCCGCAGCCGCTAACTCAGGCTCTCATTAGTGACTTGACCCCTATCCTGGATAGGATAGGATGGCCAGGATAATTATCTCCACGTTACACCTGAGGCTCCGTGCGTGGCAAAGTGATGTGCCAGGTGGAGCCGTTGGGATTTTTTGGTTGCACATCCTGAGATTTCCGTCAGCTGTGCTTCCTGCAGCCACACCCAGAGTTTCTCTCTGCCCAACAAGGAGAACTGGGGGTTCGGGGCAACTGCCGTCTGCCTAGGCCCGGCATCCTGTGCCTTTATACCTGTTCTCGCCCCCCAGAATGCTGTCACCCCTTCCCGACCTGCAGCCTGGTGCCAGCTCAGACGCCCCCTTCAACATTCGGCTCAAAAATCCCGTGGAAGGCAGACTCACATTCGGAAGCATTTTTTAAAAAATCCTCATCTGAGAACGTGCTCATTGATTTTAGAGAGAGGGGGAAGGAGAGAGAGAGAGAGAAAAATACGGATGAGAGAGAAACATCTATAGTTGCCTCTTGAATGCGCCCCAGCCGGGAACCAAACCCACAACCCAGGCATGTGACCTGACCAGGAATTGAACCCATGACCTTCCTGTCTATGGGACAACGCTCCAACCAACTGAGCCACACTGGCCGGGGCAGATTTGGAAGCATTTTGAAAAGAAGAGTTGTTTCTTACAAAAATAGCATACATTGGTTAGACTTCAGAAGGCCTGGCTTGCCAAATTACACAGACACGCTCACCAGGTTCCGAAAGGGAAAACACATTCACAATTACCAGGGTGATGGAGCTTTCGTCCGTTTGTTTCCGGTGGACAAGCAGCCCTTTCCTCCCGAGGTTATTTCCCACGAAGCCACGCAGGGCATGCAGTATCTCCAGACGTCGGCCTCCCAAACACCAGGGACAGAGCTGTCCCCATGAGTGAGCCAGCGGCTCGTGGGAAGTGCCCGTTCCCTATGGGAACTAGTGGACAAGGGGACCCTGTTGTGTTCGCTTTGCCTCGGACAGAGGGTCAAGCGTGGGGGTGGCGTTGGCGTTGGTGTCAGCCACCATGGGATGGAATGTCTGTGTAGATGCCCGACGGCGGTCATCTCATACCTCTGACCCTCAGTGTCCTCAGGAGGCAGGTGTCACTCAGCCCGTGGTGCGGAGGCGCGGACCCCTGGGACTCTGAGCCCTGCGGGGTATTGGCCCCGAGTCAGAGCAGGAAGGTGGCAGAGCCGGGATGCCCGCCCAGTGCCGGACCCCTACGTCTGGGTCATTCTGCCTCCTTGTCCAGCCACCTCCTGCCCCGCCTGACCCCAAGCCAGCGGTCTCTTTCAGCCCACACCACACTGTTGCGGATTCACAGGGCTCCGGCCCCCGCCAGGGGGTGCTGGGCTTCAGGACAGGCACTTTCTGGTCCCCCTGCGGCCTGGGCCTTGGCCCATGGGAGACACCCAGTAAGCACATGTTAGTAGCTGATTCATTAACGAGGGCCAGGAGAGCAGCCGTGGCACTTGCCCTGAATGCCACCTGCAGGAGGTGATGCCCAAGGCCTGCGGGTGGTGAAAGGCTTGAGCTGCCTCAGCAAAGTAGAACCCACAGCCCCCAAGACCTGGGCCAGCTGCTTGGCCTATTGTGCAAGCCCCCCAGTGACCCAGGGCGCCAGGCCACTGCACTTCCGGACTGCCCAGCAGGCATGACTGGGCACGTGCACACCCCACGCAGTGATGTGCCCACTCAAAACCAAGACAAAAGTGCACCTGCCATATGTTTGTGCCTTTGGGCAGGAAATGGACGTAGGCAGAATTCCCAGAGATGAACGGTCTGCTTCTGACAATGGCCCATCTGCCAGTGCACAGGGTGAATTTGCTCTGGGAGTGACTGGCCCTCTGACCCAGGGTATTTCTGGCCCCAGCAGGTGGCAAGGACAGGGGTGGCGGCGCCTGAGGCCAAGAGCAGCCACTGTGCACGTACTCACTGCGAGACTCAGGGCCCCAGATCCCAGCCGATTGTTCGTTTTTCTGTGTATTTGCTTCACAAAGATTTCAGAAATCGAGTAGTTGCAAAGTGAGCTCAATTCCAGCTGACGCATGGTGGGCAGCTGGGCCAGGAAATGGCCACATGAACCAAGAAATCAGCTCCGCTTCAGCTTACTTAGGCATTTGCTCCCCTCGTCATTCCCAGAGGGTTTGGAGGGAATTAATTAGAGGCATTACATATTGTCTCTTCCCGGTGGCCCTGTCCACGCGGTTGGAGAGACATCACGAGATGAGCCAGCTTGCCTGTCAGCGTGTTCGCCTGGCAAACAGAAGCCTGCAGGGCTGCCGAACGCCAGGCACCTGGGCCCATTCATCCAGTCAACCTTGGCTCCCCCATCCCGTCTCCGTCTGCAGAAGCCTCCATTCAATCACCTTTCCCCGTGCCTTCAAGGTGCAAGGGGCCGTGGCAACCAGCTGAGAATGAGGAGCTGAAAGAAGAAACACTGGACCTAGAGTTTAGAAGCCCAAGATCAAGGGCAGACTCTGCTAGTTACTGTCCGGGTGCCCTTAGGCAAGTCGCTGCACCTCTGAGCTTCAGGCCAGGTAGTAAAACAGGATACTGATGCAGCTCAGGAGTGTTCTGGGGCCTAATCACAACCGTTTATTGAGCACCTGCTATGTCCCAGGCGCTACGCTGCACTAAGCCCTTGGTGTATTGTCTCTCCTTTAATGTGCAGCGAACCCTAAAATGTAGGCACCGACATTCCTAGTTTACCAAGGAAGAGGTTGAGGGTGGGGACGGTGTCCCTTCCCTTCTCCCCTGTGTCACAGCACCTGGCATGGGACTTGGCACAGTGATGTCCCTAGGGTGGACTCCAGGGCCGGCCATTCAGCACAGTGGAAGTGACAATAGTGCGTGGCGGCACACGGTCGGCCCTCGGTGAGCCGGGGCTCCTTCCTTCCTCTCTCCATGACTGCATCCAGACAGACCCACCCAAGGCCACAGCCCTCGCCGCGTCTGAGCTCGCTGAAAACCGTCCTGTCTTCAGACGGCCCTCACGTGCCCAGGGAAGGAATGAGTCAGCAGAAATTAGAATTCATGTGCTGCTTCCATCTAAATTAACGGGGTCTTTCCAAGAAGCTTGGCCAGGGGTTATGCCAGCTCCCTTTGAAAGCATTTGCTTCCTCCCGGGCGCAGCAGACGCCCTTGATGTTGGCCAGGGAGGCAGCGGGCACCCGGATGGAGCCCCGAGGGCTGCTGCAGTACCTGCCCAGCCAGCGTGCCCCAGGTCTGGTGCTAGGCTTTTCAGAACCACGATCTTCCTGCCCATGTCACACGCTGAGCTGGTCAGAGCCCCATTAAGCAAACTCATGAGAGACAGCGTTGGAACCTGAGTGCTGGTTCCTTTAGGCCCGCCGGTCACCGTGGATGGAGCAGGTGCCCGAGCTCACTGCCTGGGCTCCCGGGAAACAGCACGTGCCCCAGTCCCAGTGGCCAGCAGGGGCGTAAGGAGGGAGTGGTCTCCAGGAACGTTTCTCTTCCCGATGACCATCCCAGTCTCAGTCTCGGGGACAGATGTCTCTCTGGTGACCATCCCTTCCCCCCCGGCCCTCCCTCTCATTCAGAACTTTGTTTAAGCAAGTCTGCACGGGAGCCTTGGTCGGCAATAACTCAAGCATCCAGACTGCCTGTAGAGGAGCATTGGGGAGGCTGGGAGGGGGGTGCTGGGGCGTGTTCCAAACAGGGGAAGAAAACACCCCAAGTCTCCCTAATTTACATATTAATGAACCACCTCGGTTCGCGGCATTCTGTAATGGAAACTGTGGGGTTTCTTTTCCTTGTATCTGGGACCATCGGGCCTGCTCAGCCGGCTTTGTCGCCACGGTTATCTTTTGGGAACTCGCCAGGCCCGTTGTGCAGAGCAGGAGATAAAAACCCGTTTCTGTCTGTGGGTCAGCGCGTACCCCACACTTTGTGTTGGAATGACAGGGCCTCAGTTTGGGGGCCCCTGGCGCTGCCACCCCAGGACAGGATGTCCCTGTGTGAACTCTGACCTTTTAGGGCTTGAGTACAGTCTTCATTGTTCTTTCATTTCCTCCGTCTTTTGTTCAGTCAGTTGTTCACACCTCCGTGTATCTCCGGATTTATGCAAAGCCCCGTCTCTGTCCTCGGAGGGTCTGCAGGGGTTCTCATAGCCACAGAAGCAACAATTTATGGATAAATAAAAACTGTCAGGACCAGAGAAAACACGGATCTGAATGAGGCATGTAAGCCAGTTGAAAGGCTCAAGTGCCGGGGAGCAGGGCCTGCAGTGGGAGGAGCTTAGCACCCCACGGCCAGGCCTGGGTCCGAGTTCCAGCTCTGCCTCTTACTGGCTGAACAAGCAGGCGCATGGACTTAGTCCCTCGGCCTCCATCTCCCAGCCTGTGAAATGGGTCCAGAGACACCTACTCCAGAGGATAATTAAAGGGGTAAGTGAGATACTCTACGTAAAGCACTTAGCAGAATGGCTGGCTGATCGTAAGCACTGCGTAACCACCGTTTTTGTCACTGTTGTGGTTATGACAACACTTTCTCCTGATTGCCCAGTTGCTGCCATTGAGCTGCGAATCTAGCCCACAGCTTCCTAGCAATCAAAGCCCCAACGGAAGATGTCGGCAGCCTGTTTCTCATTTCTCACGTGGAGGTGCCAGCTGCACAGATGATGAGACCTTCCATTTCAACCGGACTTCCTCCGGGAGCCGCATCCTCTTTAGGAGCGAGAGCCTGTGTTCAGGCTTAATTAGCCATCAAAGCCTCTGACATCCCTGCCTTTGGCTGCTGGAAAGGTCTCAGCAGGGGCTTTGGCTTGCAGACCTGGAACCAGGAGGAGAACGTCCTGGCTGGGAATAATCTTGCCAGCAAGCTGCCTGATTGACAGGAAGCGTGTAGCAGGGGCTTCTCCGGAAACTAAGCCTGGAGATCACGATCTCCTCAGCCTTGGCCATCACCTGGGTGCTTGGGAGACTGTGAATGAGGCGACGGGCCCCAAGGTGGATCTTCCTCATGGTGACGTTCCGTTTTGTGACTTAGCAGTTGCTAGAGATTCAGGAGGCTTCATGGGACCGTCTGAGCCTGGATCACAGGCTCCGTGAGCGCTGGAAGGCGGGGTGAGTCTACCCTGCTGCATTCCACTGCAGAAGTTTGCTGGGGAACAGCTGCTCATCTCCAAAATAGGAAGCCCAGCAAGGGAAAGGGGGAGGAAGCTGGTAGCCATTGACAACCTACTGTGTGCCGGGTGGGAACAGAATCCCATCTCAACTTTTTCCCCAGGCACCTTGGAAGGTGTGGACCTGGTTACACCTGGAACCAGGCGGTGTGCTTCCCATTTGTACGGAGGAGGAACCGGAAGCCCAGGGATGTTGGGTGACTCGTCCAGGGCCCTTCATCACAAGGGCCCAGACATGAAGCTGTTCGGAGGAGGGAGCCTCTCCTCCAGATGGCAGGGATGGCTTCCAGGAGGAGGTGGCAGGCATTGAAGGACAAGTGAGCCTTGGGCTATGCAGGAGGCAGGAGGCCTGAGAGCCCAGGATTGATGAGAGCCAAGGTCCAGAGGTAGGAAAGTAAATGGTCCAGAAAGGCAGCACCTGAGCCAAGGCTTCTGCTGGGAAGGTGGGAGAAGTAAGGTTGGAAGGATGAGCAGGGTTCAGAAGGCAGGGGCTGGACCTGTCGGATGAGAAGCAGAAAGAGGGACGCAGCTCTGACTTGAGTCTTCAGCTTTTTGTTTTTTGTTTTTTAAAGATTTTATTTATTTATTTGTAGGGAGGGAGGGAGAAAGAGAGAGAGAGAGAGAAACATTAATGTGCGGTTGCTGGGGACCGTGGCCTGCAACCCAGGCATATGCCCTGACTGGGAATCGAACCTGCGACATTTTGGTTCATAGCCCGTGCTCAATCCACTGAGCTACGCCAGCCAGGGCTTAGTCTTCAGTTTTTAACTTTCACTCGATGTATTTATTTATGCATCAGCAGTGGACTTCCGCTGAGGACCTACCGGGCCCGTGGAGGGCACAGAGGGGTCAGAGGTCAGCAGACTTCACCCCCACCCGGGATTCCAGATAGAAGAGGACCTCCCTTCTGAACGCAGTCCCTACCCTGTCCTGCGGCTGTCCCCGCCAGGGCTGCACGTACGCACCGGAGTCCTTTCCTCCATGCTCCACTGCCCCAAGGAAGGGGTCTCCAGCCCCCAGTGTGGTCCCACCTCGGGTCCCCAATAACCGGGTGTGTCGAACCACACCAGACGAAGCCAGCTGATCGAGTGCCTTTCCTGTCAGCCCTTCCCACGTGCTGTCTCCTTCATTCATCGTCACAGCCAGCCAGGGGGAGAGGGACACTTGTCCCTGGTTCTCCAGAGAACAGGCCGAGGGGTCTCCGGGGGGTTGTTCACCATCCCACAGCTTGTAAGCCACAGAGCTGAGGGTGGGCCCCAACCCTGTCTGTCCGACTCCCAGCCTTGCCCCTGGGGACCCTTTGATTTTACAGCTGAGTGGTGACCCGGCTTGCCCAGGCTGCACGGCTAGTCAAAGACAGGGCCAGCCAGGTCTGTAGTCCCAGTCTCAGGGCTCCCCTCGGAGACTCTGGGGAGCAGTGGCTGCACTGGGGGGCGGGCAGCCCAACCACTGGCAGGGCGCTCTCACCCTCTCAGCTGGAAAGACATTCCAGGAAGCTCCAGCACCTGGCCAGAAAGCTGGCCACAGCACCACCTTGTGGTGAATTTCAGTGGGGGGGCACACCCGGCACAGAGGAGGGGGCTCCTCCAAGCCATGGGTTCCCACCATGTGCTGTGTAAAGCCAAGCAGCTGCTCCTGCTTCCCGAGAAATGTCTGTGCCACCTGCTTACCCTTCTGGTGTACATTTATTAGGCACCCAAAATACAAAGACGGGAAGGAATTGATACTTATCAAGTGCCTGCTGTGACAGGTGTTTCTAGGATTCTGGGGCCTTTCTCCAGGTGAGGAAATGGGCAGGTGCCCACTGGCCCCAGCTCCCACGGGCATCAGACCCCTGTCAGAGTGAAAGCTCCTCCTGCCTAAGTGTGACTGGACTTCAGGCTGCAGGTGCCCAGCACACACTCTCCTTCCAGTGACCTCTCCTTCCTCGATGCGAATCAGGAGGAAAGGATCTAACAAAGCCCTTCTCATAAGAAAGGACAAAGAAATACACATTGGCTCCCATCGATGACAAGTCACCTTGTTTTAAAATGATCAAAACACTAAAAAGGGGGTCACGTGGCTTTTTTGTTAAGGTGGATGGGAGGTTGAGGTTGTGTTCTGATCATTTTACAGCAGTCACTAGGAGGCTTCTGTCGTGTGGCAGACCCCAGTGGAGAAAACCACTGGCAGAGGGGAGGAGAATCAATGGCCAAGTTCACAGACACACATGCATGCTCACAGGGACGCCCAAAGACACAGGCGGGTCCACAGTCAGGGCTCCCGCCTGGCCGGGCCACTCCAGCGAGGAGACTTCCTGTGGCCGGCAGCTTCACCGGCGCTCCCCGCCCTGCCCGTTCCCACCCCGATCGCTGCACCGTCTGTTCCAGGGATGGAATGTAAAGCTTAGGAGGGGGTAGGAGGAAGCAACCACAGGTAAATCTCATTTTTGTATTTAGATCCAGTCAAATTAAGGAAATTGCTAGTTGAAATAGGACCACCTTTTGAGACGGCTGCACTGTTGGAAAGCGGACCGGATGTTGTGGCCCCACGAACATCGGAAGGGAGCTGGACTCATGGATGTGAGAAGGCGGGGATAGAAGGAAGGGTGTGTTCTTTGTTTAACACACAGCTTTGCAAGGTGTCATGGCTGTCGAAAGACATATATATATATTTTTTTTTAGATTTTATTTATTTTCAGAGAGGGGAACGGAGGGAGAAAGAGAGGGAGAGAATCATCAATGTGCAAGAGAAACATCAGTTGGTTGCCTCTCACATGCCCCCGAATAGGGACCAGACCTAGCCCACTGCCCAGGCCTGTGCCCTGACTGGGAATCAAACCAGTGACCCCTCGGATCACAGGCCGGCACTCAGTCCACTGACCCACACCAGCCAGGGCTCAAGATTATGTTTGATGGCAAAGGAAAATGGGACAGGAGAGTAGGAGAGAAAATGGAGGAAGAAAGAAGTTCCACTGCACCACTTCCGGTGTGACCATGGACAAATGACCTGGGTCTCTGAGACCAGCTTTTCCCACCATGCAATGGGAGAGATTGTGCTTGCCTCCTAGGATCGTGGTGAGGAGTAAATGAAATAATAGGTGTATAAAGCACTTGGCCTGTCCTGAAGCAAGCTCTGATGCTTATAATGATGATGGTGATGGTGGTGGTGATGATCCAGGGGGAGGATTCAGAAAAAGAATTCCAGAACTTTTTAAAAAGCCTTTGCAGCAAGCTCTTTCTGCAGTTTCACTTCCGGCGCCTGTGCATTCAGACCAGTGTGACTGCCCATAAGGTTTGCGAGATAAAACCAAGGCAAAGGAGTTTGTCAATAAGCTCACACCCGTGCGTCCCAACATCCTGACCCTCGAGCCCCGAAACTCCCACTTGGCTGAAAACCATCTCTGAGCCACCTCTAGGCACCAGCTGAGAAGCAGAACAGGCTGTCATTGGGTCAGCTGGCCCCTTCATCCTTGCGAGAGCAGACATCACCCTCGATGCGATTTAGTCCCTGCCGTGGAATCCGCCCACCAGCTGCTTTGTCCTGGGACAGACCCAGCTTTAGTCCCCACAACGGGGAGCGCCGAGGGGTCGGGCATGCAGGTTCATGTCCTAGGTGCCAGGATGCTGGTTAGCCAAACCACGTTGCATGGCCCAGTTAAAGAGATGGGGCCAGAGGGGGAGATGGAGGCTTCCTCATCCCCTAAAGAATTCATCCTGAATCCTTATGATATATCCAAACAGCCTTCTCTAAGCAGTTCTTGCCAGTGTGAACCTCATTCCAATAGTGCGGGGGGACAGCAAGGAGAATTGGTCAAAGCTTCCCTTTTGCCTGTAGCTCTGTCTCCCCTTCCCCCTGTCTCCCTCCCTCCCCCTGTGCCGGCTTCTCGATATGTTTATCATGCTTGTGAGGGTGCGTCTCTGGAAAGGATTTTGTTCGTGTCGGAGGCAGCTCATACCATTTCTTTCAAGGTCTGTCTCCTGGGCCCGCGGTCAGGAGACCGTTCCCTCCTGCGTTCGCCTCTTATCACACGCTGCACACCCAGCCCGCCGCCAGGAGGGAGCAAAGCTGTCTCTTTTGCTTCTCAAACCCGAGAGCCTCTGGTCTGTGCAGCCCAGGAGAATCTCATTACTGACAACGTGACAGGCATGCGGGAGTGTGTGATGTTGCCTTTCAGCTGTTTGATGAGACTTATGGGTAACTTCTGGGGGAGGCAGCTTGGGAACACCTGGAGGGCTCTACTCGGGCCTGCCTCACTTTAAGAGAGCCCGCTGGGTGGGAAAGACAGAAGGACGAAGGAGCAGTTCTTCCCAGAGGCCACGGGCCCCTCCACGGTGCAAAAGGAGTCTCCCTGGGCTCTTAGAAAGAGGTGGCCCTGCGTGGTACATTTGAAGAATGTTTTGTTTTCTAAAAACTCAATTTATATACAATTTTGAAGACCCAGGTGATAGTGTAGGTAAGAGTTTGCTATCGTATGGAAGCTCAGCTCTTAATTGTGTTTGAAAAGCTAAGACAATCCCCAGGCTAAGAAGTGCCACGTGTCCCGTGAGCACCCAGCGGGAACAGCTGACAGCATAAGGGCGCCTGAGGAGACGGGGGTGGGTGTGTCTGAGCTCTGACAGACACCAATGAGCAAGGACAGTTGCACAGCAACGTAAAAGCACTCAACACTACAGAGGCGCATGCCTAAAAGTGGCTAGGGTGGTAAATGTTATGTTAGGTGTGCTTCACCATCATTTTCAAATGTCTTTAGAAACAGGCAATATTTTTAGTATGTATGTATGTGTTTATTTATTTACTTTTAGAGAGAGGGGAAGGGAGGGAGAAAGAGAAGATGAGAAACCTCGATGTGAGAGAGACACATCGATCAGTTACCTCTTGGACCGAATGCGCATCCCAGGCTCGTGCCCCGACCGGGAACGGAACTGGCAACCTTTCACCTTGTGGGATGGCTCCCAACCAACTGAGCCACACCAGCCAGGACAAAAGGAGCAATTGTTTAGCCATGGTTTACAGCTCTTCAGCTGCTTCTCTCTAGAGGCTTGGCTCCAAAGGGGACTGAGCCTCCCGTTCACGACCGCCACCTGCCAGTCATCACCCAGCGACGCTGAACTCCTGAAGCTGAGCCTGTGACCGATGAGTGGCTGGCCAGAGACAGGCACGCCGAGGGGCCATCCCCAAAGACCACACTTCACACACACCTTCCGACCCAGCTGCCAGACTGACAGCCTGTGTGGGATAACAGCGAAGCAGAGAGCTCTGGCCAAGCCCGGTGCCAGACACTGCCTTGAGCTCACACCCTCACTCCCGCTGTGGGAAATCAGCACGATTCTATTACCTTCGTCTTGCAAATGAGGAGGCTGAGGCTCCGGGTTGTTCAGTAACTGAGCTCAGTTCGCTTGGCGGCAAAACCAGGATCTGCACACAGCTCTGTCCCGTGCCGGAGGCCACCGCTGGGCCAGCGATTCCCAGCGTCCTTGTGCACTTGGGCCCCGCCTACTGGCACCGTCTTCACGGGCCGGCACGTGGCAGCGTAGTCACGCTTTGTCTCCTGGCTGAGAAGATGCGCAGTGACCAAAGGCTGCCTGAATCCTGTGCGTCCCACCAGCGTCTGCCGTCTTAAAATTCCAACACCTGATGTGTGAGCCATGAGGCACTTAATTTGGCTCCTGAGACCCTCCAAGTCACTCTGGATCTTCGCCCCCAGGGAGTGGGCACCCTTGAGCCATACCACGAACCAGCTGAAGGGTCTGGAGACCCTGAGCTTTCTGAGGCTGTGGGCTGGGGCCAAGGAATTCTGTAAATAGGGCTTAGGTCGGAACTCCTTGGGAGAGTTGCCCTGAGCCTTTGGGTCACGTGGTCTGGGGACAGGGTGGGGGAGGAGACTGAGGCAGCTTTAGCTTTGGAAGCACATTCATCATTCTTGCCCACTGCAGGGGGCAGTCACTCACAGTACCACCAGCTACCCCTCCCCCCCACCCCAGCACAGCTCAGGAAAGGAGCAACTGAAGAGCTGAGGACCATGGTTGAATACCCTTCCCTGTACCTTCAGCCTGCTTGGCACTCTTCATTTGCTTTTAGACTGCCTACACAGATCCCCATCTGTGGCCACTGGGGAGAGATTGTACCAGGAGGAAAACACGAAAAGGAAGGAGGAAAACAATTTCCTTGCATTTGTTCTCAAATGCAGGGTTCACACTGCTGAGTTGCACTGCTCCCTTTCATTCGTCCCACAAGTGTTTACCGAGCACAGCCCCTGCGCCAGGCACTGTTCCAGGCACTGGGGGTTCACCAGTGAGCACGAGAAGGAGCAGGCTCAGCCCTCGGGGAGCCCTCATGCTGGTAGGAGACAGACCGTAGGTGAAACTTTTAAAAGTAAAATAGGTAGTGAGTCAGGTGGCCTTAAACTCGATGGGGCAAAGGAATTCGGAGATGGGCACCTGCCTGGTAGGGGTGGGGTCACGTGTGCCTGCCCTTGGAGGGTGACATTTGAGCAGACAGGTGAAGGAGGGGGGTGGGGGGCTGTGGATGTCGGAGGGAAGGGCATTCCGGAGAGGGAACAGCAAGGGGAAGGCCTGGCGCAGTCTGGGACAGCGAGGCCCGTGTGGCTGGGGCAGAGTGAGTGGGGGCAGGGGTGGCACAGGCAAGGTCACAAAGGGCTTTGCAGGCCCTCACAGTGACCTTGACTTTTACCCCGTGAGAGATGGGTGCCGTGGAGGGTTTTGAGCTCAGGAGTGAAGTGATGCAACTTTCCCGCAGTATCATTCACATACTACAGAAGTACAGTTCAATGAGTTTTAGTAAATGTACAAAGTTGTCCAAGCACCACCACACCTCAATTTTACATTTCCATCACCTCCAAACCATACCGACATCATCGGGAATCCTGCATTACCACTTCTGGCCACAAGGGGGTCCCAGCCCTCCGGGTGTTGGCACCCACGGCTGGATTCTTCCCAGAGAGCAGGTGCCTTGAGCGACCGGCCCCCAGAGGGAGCTGCTGCGCTGGCCCTGGCCCTAGGTCGATAACTGGCCCTGTGGGAGCAATGATAACCGGCCTTTGATCGCTGTGCTTTGTGCTGTTACTGCAAAGAGCAGGAAGCGTGGCCTCAGGGACCCGGCAGCTCTCTGTGCAGCCTGGGCGCTGGTCCCGGCTTTATTCCCACCACCTGTGTGACCTTGGGACTGCTCCATCCCCTCTGAGAGTCAGTTCCCTCATCCACCAAGGGGAGGGGTGGGAATAAAACCTCGTTCTCCACAGCTGTGCCAGCAACAAGCCCCTGAAATAGCCCTTGCATCAAGAGGTATCTGAGTCAGCCTTGCTGTTCAGAACAGACAGCCAACTTCCTGAAGTTTTACATCCTTCTGCCAGAGGGTCATCTCCCCGGAAGCGAGAGGAGCGAAGTTTCAGAATTCTGTGCCACGGCACCGTTCAGCAGCAGAGCCAGCGCAGGGCTCAGAGAGCTTGGTACCATGGGGGTTCTCAAACTTCTGTCAGCCCGGAACACTGTACTCAGACAGGCTCTGACATGGACACCCACACAGAAAACAGATGCACTTGGGTGGGAAGCTGGGGCCCCGGGAGAAGAAGCCAGCTGTCTTGTGTCACCCAGCAAGAGAGTGGCGAAGCTGGGCAGAGCTGCCCCCTCCTGGGCCCATTCCCCCAGGGGGCACTGAGCATGCAGCTTCCAGAGATGTGCAGGAACACAGAATCATAAGGAAGTGCCAGATGTGGGGGACTGGGATTTGAACCCAGGGCTTTGCAACTGCAAAGTACCTATACTGGCTTCCCTGAGGGATAGCAGTTCATTCACTCATTCAAATGTCAATCGAGTACCAAGTACACAGCAGGCACTATTCTAAGCCCATACAGCCGTGAACAAGGCAGGTAAAGCACCCGTCCTCATTGAACCTAGATGTTAGAGGAGGAGACAGACTTAAGTGATGTGTGGCAAGAAGAAAATGCAGCGGAGTAAAGGAATAGAGAGTGACGGAGTGGGGTGGGGCGGGGGTGGGGCGTGTGCGCCTCTCATTGGTCAAGAGCCATGCTTCTCAAAGTGTGGCGTGCACACCCATCTGTGAACTGTTGGCTTCCAGTCTGATGTAAGACAGGCCTCTTCCCTGCTTCTACAGGACAAGTAACCCATGGAGCAGCCCTGGCCATGAGCTGCACTTTGAACAGCCCTGGCTTCAACTATCCCTGAACCATTAGGTCACTGTCGTGTATTGGCTTGTTAGGATCTCCCATCCACGTGTTTGTGACTTGAGTGAAGTTGTTTGGATCTAAGGATGAATTTGTTGGCACTGTCGTCAGAATTGTCGTGCTCCTGAGTGTGTATGGGTACAAACGAATGGCAGAGCGACGATGACATAATTAATGGACATTTACACTAGAAATGCCAAGAGTCTGGGAAGACTTCCGAGTGTTCGGTGTAGGCAGGGCTGCCCTCTGCTGACCTAACAAGCTCTCTGAAACATTCGGACATGAGCCCCAGCTGCGTGCCAGGCTGCTCTTCTCCAGCAGCAGTGAAGACCGAGCAACGGCTCATGACGGAGGGGACCTTGCCCGCCAGCGTCGGCACTGTCTTCCCGCCAGCATCATGCCCTCGCGTCGAGGGGCTTTCAATGAGTGCTGGCAGCCAGACGTCAGCTCTTGGTTGGCGGAGCTGAGCAGAACATTATGCCTCAGTGAAATCTAGACTTTATTTCTTTCGTCTCCCCTTTGCCTGGAATAGGAGTGTAACCAACCCATCGTCATTTTGGAGGATGCTATTTCTTTTTTTTTTTAAGATTTTATTTTTAGAGAGAGAGGAAGGGAAGGAGAAAGGGAGAAAAACATCAGCATGTGGTTGCCTCTCACATGCCCCCCACTGGGGACCTGGCCTGCAACCCAGGCATGTGCCCTGATTGGGAATCGAACCGGCGACTCTTTGGTTCACAGACCCCTGCTCCATCCACTGAGCCACACCAGCCAGGGCTGGAGGGATGTTATTTCTTGATTGGCTTATTGAGAGACATTATCTTGTGTGCTATTGGCTTGTGAGTATTTTTATAAATTATAATCCCCACAGTGAACCTGTGTTAAGTAATTTATTGGCAAAGGCAATCTCAGCCTCTGAGCATAATTTTGCCACGAACAAAACAGTCGGTGTCACTGATGAGCCCACTCCCTGCCCTGGGAGCCTGTCACCTGTCCCCTCTTCACACCCACGCTGCACAGGCCCCAAGGGACGGTTGCCAAGAAAGGCCACAGTGTCTCCCACCGGGTGGTGTGATGAGCCTGGACCTGTCAGTTCCTTCTAAGGAAAGACGTCCCATCCAAGTCCATGGCCAGCGTTGAGCCTCATGAATGGTGGGAGTAAACCCAGGTCCCAACTCAGGCTTTGTTACTTGCTAGCCATGTGATCTTGAAAATGTCTTTGGTTTTCCTTAACCCTAAAATTGGGATAATGGTGCTTTGCAGGACTAGCTCAGGCACGCGAGGGGCTTCACCCAGGTCCTGGAACTCAGGAGGTGGAAGCCCCACTACTGTGTGCACATGGGCATATGCATGAATGTGTGTGTGTGCATGCGTGTGTATGCACATGTGTGTGTGACATCCACCTCCATCACCACTGTCGCCGGGGATGCTGACGGCCTTTTCCGGGTCTCTCACCAGATTGCCAAGGGATCATCGAGGACGTCGTCCTGCTGGGCGCGCCCGTGGAAGGGGACGCCAGGCACTGGGAGCCTTTCCGGAAGGTGGTGTCCGGGAGGATTGTCAACGGTTACTGCAGGTCTGTTCAAGCCCCTGCCGGGGGGAGGGGACACCTAGCGGCTACCGTGCCCAGGGGACACAGGGGCCAGGGGGCCCTGGCCTGTCAGTGTTCTGAAATGGGAAGCCTCCATCCCCCTAGAATGAAGAGCCTGAAAACAGTCTCTCGGTGTCAGGCCTGAGACCAGCCTACAGGAGAGACAGGCTTGTCACCGTGATCTGGGGGGAGGGGGCTTACATTGGTAAACGGACAAAAACTGGAAAGCAAAGATTAGGCCTCAAGTGGGAGGTCCTCCAATGCCCATGGGAGCTCAAACGTGCTCATGTGGCAGGAACAGGGAAGGGGGAGGCTGAGGCCCCAGAGTGTGGCTGCAGGGCGGGGCCCGGTGATAGAACCGGAAGCTGATGACGATGGGGGAGCCCGCACCCACACCCTGCGAACCACCTCCGGCTAGAGGTGGGGGCCTGCCACGGCTGACGGCCGTGGGCTGGAAAGGAGGCGCTGGGCTTGGGGTTTGAGGGAACTCAAGGGGCCGCAGCCAAGGCCGTGCCCCAGACTTGGGGGGAGAAGAGAGATGACACCCACTGCCGAGACCTCAGGAGATGGGCCTGGGAAGGTGCCCGGGCCGTCAGCCCCCAAAGGAAGTGGGACAGGGTGACAGTTTACGAGCTCACAGTTTGAAATCACAGGGACCTGGGCCCCCATGCCGGCCTCAGTTTCTCCATCAGTGAAGGAGGGATGCTTCTCCTGACTCCCCCCAGGATCTCAACGATGGTTCAAGGATTTACAGAGTCTCACGTGTTAAGTACGTGCAGACAATGTTACTGTCCACCAGCAGCAGCAGCCGCCGCCGCCACTTGAGATATTCATTCAGCAGCCTCTGAGTGAGCACCAGCCTCGTGCCGGGCCCCGCGCTGGGGCTGCACCAGGCAACAAGCCCGGCCCCACGGAAGCTAGCGTCGGGTGGGGAGAGCAGGCAGGAAAGCCGGCTGTTCCCCAGGAGAGGTGCGCGTGTTTAGGGACAGACTTGCCCAGAGCTGATGATGAGAGCCATGTCCAGGCTTTGCGTCTTTCTGCCACTGGGCCTGTGGGCCAAGTGCCTCGGGGGCCCCACTGCAAGCCCTGCGGGGGTATTATGGGGTACACAGGCTACGAGCCTGATCGTCTTCCCGAAATCTAAACCATTATTCTGAATCCCGAAATCCATAGGCCCCTGAAGATTTTGGATAGGGGACCCATATTTCGAGGTTGTTGCCACAGACGCACAGAGTACTGGCTGTGTCACCAGAGAAGCTGACATTCCAAGCCCAGGTCCAGAGGGCACGTTTGAAGTTTACGAAGCAGTAAGGCTGGGGAACTAGTTGTAGGGTCAAAAAGGAAAAGGGAGGGAAAAATGACTCTGGAGTGTTGGTGGGAGGTGGCCAGCACCATTAATACAACTTTTAAAATTACAACAAAAAAAATAAGGAGGTAGGACTCGTTGGGGAAGTTTCCAGAAGGCAGCTGGAAGCACACCTTAGAACGCAGAGGAACTGGAACTGCAGCAAGGGCCGCGGGCTCGTCGGTTTCAGCTACCGCTGGAGGGACCCAGGAGACCCTTTGACAGGCGAAGTGGAGAGAAAGAGGAGACGCTGGACTCCCCAGGCTTGGGAGTCCATTTCAGGGTGGCAGGAGGAAGGGGCTCCGGCCTGAGGTTGGGGCAACTCAGCGTCACCCTACGCACTGTGCCCAAGACCTGGTGCTGGACGTGAGAACACACACGTGGACGCGTGAGAGATGCTTATGTCTCGTTGAAGGGACACGTGGAAACACTTGTTTTTAAACACCTGAAAGTGCCATATGGGAGGAGCAATGGAGAGGGGGGAGGTTATAACAAGGATTAGACTCTTCCCACCTGCCAGACCCTGTCTCTGTTATAATTACCTCCTGTAACCCTCCCGGAACCCCACACCATTGGTGTTATGAATCCAGTCTTAAAAGTAAGGAAACGGAGGCTCAGAGAGGTTACGTCAAAAGGCCAATTAACTTTAAATTTGATCGAAGGCCAACCATCCTGAAGTAAGACCAGGACCCGAAGTTGGAATAGATTGGGAAGTCTTTATCATTTGAGTGCTTAGCCCACAGGAGGAGCTGTGTTCCGCAGAGCTGGAGGTGAAGGTGGTTTGCAGCCATCAGCAGAGGGCGTGGAGCGGGCCGCCGGTGCAGCCTATTGCTGGTCTCCGGCGCAGGCACGCCCAGCCCAGCGGCGAGAACCAGGGCGTGGTAAACAGAGCGGAGAATCGAAAGACAAAGAGCCATAGCGTGTATGGAGCTCGTGCAAACCAGTAAGAAAAATATATACGTAAGAAAATGGCCAAAGGATACGTACACAGACACCCACAGAATAAATACACACGGTCACTAAACGTCTGAAAAGATGCCCAGCTGCACCATTAATGAAATGAATGAAGGTTAAACTCAGTCAGCTGCGGTGGGTTGAGCACTCACGAGGTCATCAAGCAATGAGGGACGTTTCGTGTTGGTGACGTTGTGGAGAAGTGAGCACCGTCAGTCACACGCAGTTGGCCGGCAGCTGAAGTCAGTAAATCCCTTTTGGAGGACAATTGACAATATCTATCAAAATTCAAATTTTATAATGTGCCAAGTTTCTGAGCTCCCCCCAAATTTGACTTCTAAGATCTGAATCATGCTAGACACACAAGTGCACAGAGAGGGCTGTAAAAAGTGGGTAGTTGCAGCTTTTTTTACCATTTAAACATGAAAACAACCTAAATTATCGTAAACAGAGGGACTAGCTCCGTGGAGAAAAAGCGAGCACCGCCGAGCGTACCGCGTTCTCATTCGCGGGGGCGGGGGGAATGTCTGCGCATGCGCACGTGCGTGTCCCTCTGACGTTGCACCGGGAGGCCCAGAGACCCTCAGAGACTGGTAGCCGCGCCCCCCTAAGGAACGCATAGGCACTGGAAGTCAGGCACAAAAGAGACTTTGTCTTTTTAAGTAAGGACAGTTTAAAAAATAATAAAAGAAAAAGAAGGGACCATCCTCAGTAAAAATTTTGGTTCCACTGCCCTGGCCAGGTGGCTCAGCTGATTAGAACGTTGTCCCAGACACCAGAAAGGTTGCAGGTTCGATTCCCAGTCAGGGCACACACCTAGGTGTGGGTTTGATCCCTGGTCAGGGCACGTATGGGAGGAAACCAGTCAGTGTTTCTCTCTTCCTCCCTCCCTCTCCCTCAAATCAATAAATGCATGTCCTCGGATGTGGATAAAAAATGTTGGCTCCACCATTTTCCTATTGAGGTGTGGCTTTGGACAGACAACCCTGAATCTCAGTCTTCCTGCCTGTGAAATGGACTCATAGTCCCCTCTGCACACGGGTTCTAGGAAAATTAAGTGAGATTTTGTAGGGAGAGGGCTGGCATTGGTAGGTGCTCACTAAACAATAGCAGTCAGAAGTGCTAATACTGGACATACCCGCGTAGCGCGTGACTTTTTGGTGCTTTTCATAAACAGCAAGGAAGGAATTAAAATTGCATGTGTGCAGTATGAGATCAACAAAACCTTATTAAACCCATCTGTTCTATTGAGAACTTGAGGCTAATAAGCTTGCTTTTCAATTATTTTGTGAAGTCCTGAACCATTTCTCCAGAGAAAGACAGGAGGAGGGGGAAGGAGAGAAGAGAAAAGGAACAGACCAGAACCATAATTGTAGTTTCTCAGTAAATTAAGCACCAATCAGACATTTGTGTCCTTGGCTCCCCGAGGCATCGTAGTTGCCGTGAGCCTCCTTAAATGTGGGGGGAGGGGGAGGGGGAGGGGGGAGCTTCGGGCCAGCACTACCCCACTGTGTGCACTTACAAATTTATAATGCGCATCCACAACGCTCTATGCAAATTCTTTCTCTTACTTGGGCTGTCGAGAACACGCTGGAAGCTAGCCAGCAAGTGGTTCTGCTCCGTGTTGATACCGTAAGAAACTGAAGCTCAGAGAGAGTCAAGTACTTGACCCAGATCACCCAGCAGAGCCAGGAAGGGACGCCAGGCAGGCCCGTCTCACTCCATGAGGAGAGCGTTTCACCCTGAGCCCCCCAGGGGCTCCCTGTGGTCTGTGCTGCAGGTACCGTGTGGGCGAGAGGTAATGGGAGGAGGAGGAAGAGCGGGCACGGGAGGACCCGTGCCCACAGGTGGCTCCAGGCCTGTGAGTAGCGCCGAGGAGCACGCTTCCACATGCCACGTGAGGGCCAGTCGAGGATTCAGCTGTGAGATTCCCACACCAGCAGCACCTGGAGTGCCACACCCCAGGGAGTTCCTGACGCGGTCCCGGATGCAGGGTACGGGACCGAGGCGCAGCCCTGCCTAGAATGAGGAAAAGAGCCAGGACCAGACACACAGGGGACATGTGACAAATGTCACAAAGGGAGCATGTTCCAGGCACCTGAGGGGCGAAGGAAGAATAACACCAGTGGGAGGGGCTCAGGGGCAGTTCCTGGGGAAGGCAACAGTCGAATCTGAATTTCGAAAGGATGGACGGAAGCCCATGAGAGGCTAGCAGAGTAGGCCAAGCAAGAGGGCCGCCTGCACGCGAAGGCCCAGAGCGGGAAGGTGGAATGGGACCGGACACTTCCTGAGTGCCCGCGGGTGAGCCCTGCGGACGGGGCACACCGGCTCTGCACACCCTCCCCGCCCAGCCCGAGAGGAGGCGGAGGCTCAGAGGGGTCAGGCGGCTGGCCCGGGGTCACACAGCTAGTAACTGACAAGCAGGACTTGGACCTGGCTCCCAGTGGCCCACACCGGCAGGTCTCCAGCGCCAGTAAAAGCCCTGTGGTTTGCTCAGCACAGCTTAGAGGATACGGAACCTTCTTGCACGGGCCCCTAGATGTGTGTAAGTGCGATGTACACCTTACGTAGAGTGTTGTCATCATCGAGACAGATGCTTTTGCAGGAGAGATTCTGACTTTGCTCCTGTGTGACTGTCCTCATCAGGGACACTCACGGACCACGCTCAGACCAGCATTTGACGCACCTGCGTCTGAGGGTTAGCTCAGCGAAACCACTTGAGTCAATCTCCCTTCTTCCCCGCTTTGCCACCCTTTGTTAGAGACAGCACTTGATGTTATCATTGATATGAAGGTTGCAAGCATTGCTCTCTGGAGAGAGCTGAGGAATTTTCTAGAAGAGGAACCCTGCAGGCAGTGGGGGTTGTGGTCAGACGAATGTTTAAGGAAGGCCGTGGCGGCTCGGGAGTGGTGAGGCCAGTTCAGGGCGAGCAGGGCAGAGGCCGTGGCATTGGTCCATGGGGGGCTGGGTACCTGACCCCAGGGCTGAAGCAGAGGACTGGGTCTGGAGAGGGAGGGGATCAGCAAGACCCTGGGAAGTTGGCCACAGGGAAAACGGTGCCCGAGACACTGCCCTGCCTGAGGGGCAGGGCCATGACAACGGAGGAGTCAGGGGCTGGTGAGCTCAGCTGGGGCCCCAGCAGCACCAGTAGCGGGCCCCCCAACTCTGGGCCAGCCCTTCTAGGGGTTCCCTGGGTGGGAGCCTGGAGACCCCCACCACACCCTGGGCCCCAGACAGCTGGGGGACTCTCAGCCATCTCCTCCCACCCTGCGGTGAGGGTCAGCTCTTCTTTCAAGCAAGCAACACAAGAGTGGACTAAGTTGCCACACACACCAGCGTGGAATTGGTCTACATAGAAGACAAGCAGACAGGCTAGGTTGGACTTAAGTCCCGGATGCAGAGGGGAGGACAGGAGCCTTCACGTGTGTGGGCATGCCGAGTGGGAGGTCAAGTGCTTAACCCCAGGACAAAGCTCAAGGGCCCGAGAAGGATGGCTGTCTCTCAGACCTCAGACCGGATCCTCCATCAGCAGTGCTCTTGCCCCTGAAGGAACAGGCGGTAGAGGGTCCAGAGTCATTTTCTCTCGATGGTGTAGGGGTGTATGGGTGCAGGGAATGGGGTTCACAGCACCCACAGAAATAGAGGAATGCTCCCAGGGCTGTGACCTGCCGGGCGGCCATCCTCACCCCCTCTGGGACAGCCAAGAGCAGGCAGACCATAAGGCCGGGTCAGGCCGGGCTCAGGGCAGAGCTGCCCTCTCAGCTCGCAGACAAAGTGGCGACTAGACCCAGAGTTCCTCCCAGGAGAGCATGGTGGCCCCCAGTTCCAACGGTGCTCTGCCCCAGAAGGAGCCTGCTGCCTTTCTCTCCTTCCCGGGGAGCCCGGGACCGGCCCCCAGGGAACCGGGACCCCTCTGAGCTGACAGCAGCTCTCCTGCTCCCCACGCGGACCTGTCGAGACCGTCCAGCTTCCTCGTTCATGCGTCCATGCACTAGAAACCCACCTGTTGCATGCCAGGCACGGTTCTCAGCTCTGGGGACCCAGCAGGGAGCAGAGCAGACCCCTAAGTGGAGCTCCCTTGCCCCGGGTACTCCCAAGGGTCCCTGCCGCTCCCACCCCACCCCACGGTGCAGTCAGGGCCCTGGTCTCCCACAGAGGCACCGGGCCCACCAGACTTCCCGGGGCCCAGCGGGGCCCGCCCTTGTCCTGGGGCTCCCAAGGCTGACGTCCGCCCGCTCTGTGCCCGCAGGGGAGACTGGCTGCTGAGCTTCGTGTACCGCACGTCCTCGGTGCAGCTCCACGTCGCCGGCCTGCAGCCCGTGCAGCTGCAGGACAGGAGGGTGGAGAACGTGGACCTGTCCTCCATCGTGAGTCCCAGTGCCTGCCCCCCCCCCCGCACCCCCAGGGCTCTGCGTTTGCGGGGTGGGGGCGGGGAATCCACTAACCAGCCCAGCAAGCCCTGGCCCCAGGGACACCAGCCCTGGTCCATTCCACCCTGGAGGAGGGAGATTGCAGCATTTGTTGGGAACAGGTGACTCCTACCTGCGGCCCCATCCCCGTGCCATGGGTTTGTCACCAGGCCCTCTACCTGAATCACCACTAACCCTCACGCAGCCTCTGGACAGGCCTAATTACCCCCGCATCGCAGATTAGGAAACAGAGGCTTAAGAGTCTATCACACGGCTAGCGACTAATAGCCTGCACCTGAACCCCCAGAGCCCATGCTCTGGCCCCTAAATTACTCCCCTCCCCCAACTCCCTTCTCCTCCCCTCCCCCCACTCCTCCACCCAGTGTCCCCACCCCGATGCCCCCCTGCCCCCCCCCCAGGTGACTAGTCAGGACAGACTGTGTCCCCAGACGTCACCGCAGGACTCGGGTGGGGGAACTCAGGCCAGACCACAGCAGAAGCACCTGAAGGCCTGGCTGTGCCACTGTGGGGCGCAGAGCAGGAAACGTGGGAGCAAGGGAAGCTGGGTAACGAGACAGGGAACCACGGGATCAGGGCGGTGCCTCCTGACGCGTATCCAGGGGTCTGTGTACTATTTAAGGGCCCCTTCTCCTGAAGTGGGGAAGAGGAGAAGTGACTTTGTGCCTCGCCACCTCAAGAGTCTCCTCCCCCTGCCAGGAGGAGGAACAGCTGAAAGTTCCTTTTAAATGAAAGTTCCTGTTAAATTCCACGAGCCCGCACACGATCCGGCTTCTGCCTCGGGAAGTCTCTGAATGGGATACACCGGGCAGGGCACAGCCTTTGGCCCCAGGGAAGCCTGGCCTAGAACCCTGCCTCGGCCGCTGGTATACTGGTGTACTGGTGGCTGTGTGACCTTGGGCCAGTGACTTAGCCTCTCTGTGCCTGTTTTCTCATCTGTGAAATAGGGGACATCCCCTACCTTCCAGGACAGCACATGGAAAGTGCTTGGCGCGTAGTAGGCCCTCATTTAGCACTAGCCCCCTCCTCTCCTGCCACCGCCTTCGGTTCTTCCCTTTGGACCAGCAGCTTCTGCCGCCTTGATGGCAGCTTCCCAGCTCTTGCCTAATAATAGCTCTTTATCATATTAGGAGAACATCACAAAAAGCAGTGCTTTCCTCGTTGGGGTAATTAGAGTAATTAGCACTGCCTTTGTGCCTCCCTCCTGTTCTTCCTTCAAAATTCTTGCCGGAGGAGAGGTTGCTGGCAAAAGAGTTGCCTTACTGCTTTTAGGGGAAGCCCTGACTGCCCCGCGCCGGTGCCCTGGCAGAGACTTGCAGGACCTGCCTCCTCCTGCAGGGGGCCGGGCCCTTTGTGAACCACCTCTGAGGTCAGCCGCCCGCCCCACACGCCCCAGGTGTGGTCTGAGGACTCGCCTGAGCCAGGAGGGAGGGAGGGGCTGGCCCTGTCGCCGGCAGGGGCAATTTGGGGTGAGTGAGGCAGACCAAGGCCAGGCTGCCTCCTAGTGTGGGGACTGCACAGCTGTGAGCCGGGGACTCTGCCACCCCAGGGGGCCAACCCATGAGGCTTCTGGGGCCAGAGACCCAGCCCAGGGTCTTGAACTCTTCGTGTCTCAAAGGAAATGCCAGCTGGCTTCTGGAGCTCAGCACGGGCGCCGTCTTCCCTTTACAGACGGGGAAGCTGGGCTTCTGGCCGTTGGAAGGACCCGCCCGGTTAGTGGAAACACACAGAACCAAACCCCCTTTTCTCAGATCCCAAACGTAGGCTCTTTCTCATGCCATGCAGCCACTCAAAACGTCCGTGGGAGGGAGCTGCCCCACCCTGGCCTCCGCCCCGAACCCGAAGATCTGAAAGCCCCTGTGTGTGTGTATGTGTGCTGTGTCACCAAACACTACTTAAAAACGTTGGGAAAGAACAAGAAGTAGGCGGGCCCTGGTGAGGAGACAATGTCGAAACTGTACGGCGAACCCTCTTCCCGTGTTCCTGAAAAACCGTTTGCAGAACCCACTGTGGTCACGTGGAAATGCAGACGTCACCAGCCAGGCCTGTGTGTCGTTTCCCAAGATCGCTCACACCTGCCTCCCCGTGTTCTCCTGTCTCCTTTGTAAGCAAAAACCTTCCCATTCGGCCTCAAAGGACGGCTGTGTCCCGGGCTCAGCTCTGACCCCCTGGACCGGCTGGAAAAGCCTGCGGCCCCAGGAGCACATCTGAGCTCAGCGGCCTCTGCCCGCAGCATCGCAGGCACAGCTCTGGCCTTGCTCTTCACGTGCTGTGTGTCTTAAGCAAACCACCGCCCCTCTCTGGGCTTCGCTTTCCTCATCTATAAAACGCAAATGATTTTTAAAATTTCCTCTCGCTCGCTGATTTTCTGGGAAGAGGATAGCCCTGGTTCAGCTCTCAGCTCCGACACGTCCTGGCTGTGTGACCTTGGGCAAGTCACTCACTTTGCTTCTCAGTGGCTCAGTTTCTTCATCTACAGTTAGCAGCCGACCCCTGTCAAGGAGTACACCCCATAGGTTCATTTTGTGCGATGTGTTAAGGATCCCCTGCGTGTTGAGTGTTGTCCATCATCACGGTCAGGCATCCGGCACTCTAATCTCGCTTCTGCTTTTCA
This sequence comes from Phyllostomus discolor, assembly GCF_004126475.2. Taxonomy (NCBI): domain Eukaryota; kingdom Metazoa; phylum Chordata; class Mammalia; order Chiroptera; family Phyllostomidae; genus Phyllostomus; species Phyllostomus discolor. The sequence continues at coordinate 11,755,491 of NC_040907.2, read as the reverse complement.
TTCACTGGCACATCCCAACACAAGAATGGGGGTGTCTGGATTCTCTGAGGAAGAGGGTAACCACTTCTGAGCTCTGGACCCTTGTCCCTAGTGAAGATTCAAGTCCACATACCAGAGGCCAGGCTGAAGTGGCTTAAACAAACAAGAGTTAATGTTGTCACGTAAGAAAAGGCCACAATAGCCAGTTCAGAGGGGCTTTAGTGGCTCCACACTCTTCAGGGGCCAAAATCCCCCTGTCTTGCTGCTTTGCAAGCCAGCAAGTGGGCCTTAGTGGGCCAACTCCTGGCCCAAGCTGGCTGCTCAAGCTCTGGCCATCGTGTCTGAATTCCAGCCAGCGGGAAAGAGGAAATAGGGGGGGAAAGAAGAGCTCTCCCCCTTTTAAAGAGACTTCCAGGGGGCACCCCATAACACTGCCCCTTCTGGCCCAATGTTCCTCATTGGCCAGAACGTCTCACAACGCCCCCTCTTTGCTGCAGGAGAAAAAGCACCCGGGTGTAAGCTGAAATTCTTGGGACTAAGGAAAAGGGGGAGAGCGGAGTGTGGAAGGTGCCTTGCAGTCTGTGCCACGGCGCTGTTTCCAGGCTGAGGCCTTTGCCGCAACCTCACGGCAGCCCTCTGGTGTAGCTGCACTTAGGGTCCCCACCTTGCAGCTGAATGAGGCAAGTGGAAGCCAGAGGCTTGCCCGAGGCCCCGGAGCCTCTGAACAGCAAACAGAGTCCTTCTGCGGAGACCCGAAGCTGCAGACAGAACGAGAACCCCCACTCCCACCATCGGGAGATTCCTTCCCGCACCCCGACAGCCCAGATTGTGTAGAGGAACCTCCTTCATCTTTCCCTAATGAGTTCTAGAGGCTTCTCAGCCCGCTCTGCATCTCAGAGTCATGGAGAGTGGGAGTCAGGGCTTTGGTGACCGAGGGAGAGGGTGAGGCCCAGGAGCTTAGCTTGCGGCCCTGGGGAGGGCGGGGCTCTGCCTGCCCACCTCGGCCCGCACTCACTGTTCCCCTGCAGGTCAGCGGCCACTTGGACTACGCCAAGCAGATGGATGCCATCCTGAAGGCCGTGGGCATCCGCACCAAGCCAGGCTGGGATGAAAAGGGGCTTCTGCTGGCCCCAGGCAGCCTGCCCCAAGAGGAACCTCGCCAGGCAGCAGCCGCCTCCTCGGCGGACAAGACCCCTGACCAGGATGGGCAAACCCAGGGTCCAGCACCCGGAGACACCTCCAGAGCGCCCACACCTGACAACCCCAGCCAAGCCCAGGTGCCAACGGGGCCGGACCAGTCCAAAGGGGCCGCCCTTCCCACTGCTGCCTGCCCTGCTGAGAGCCCCAAGACGTGCAGCCACGGCGTGAGCCCCAACCCACTGGGCTGCCCCAGCTGTGCCAGCGAGGCCCAGAGGCCCTGCCCAGGGCTGGATTGACCCCAAAAAGGGACTTGAGCCGTCTTCCCAGCTCCCCATAGGCCTTGCTGCTCTCTCGCCCCCTCCACCAGGCTCCCTGCGGGAGCTCTGAAGAACTCCCACCAGTGCCCCCCCAGACTGAAGGCTCTGGGGTTGAAGAGCACGGAGCTGACAGGAGGGACACCTGTAAGGAGACGACAGCCCCTCCCTGGGGACGCGAAGCCAGAGCCCCATGGAATCAGCCGAGCACAGCTGAGAGCCCAGGACCGCCCGCCCGGGGGTCACAGCCGTGACGTCTGGCCATCCGGGGGGGGGGCTCTCCGGGGCCTGAGGCTCCCACCCACCACTCTCCCTCAGCCTCAGTCAAGCCAGGTGTCTGCCTGCCCTCCCGTCCACTCCAGGGCTGTCCGCCAGCCCACAGGTTCCAGTAGGGAGCGGGCAGCTCACTCTCAGCTCTGGGAGTTCCGGTCAGATCAGCCACTTACGGCCATGCGGGCTGAGCTCTGCACAGACGAGATGTGAAGGGTGCCCCCCAAGGTGCGCGACACCGTGGCCCCGGATGTCATTGTAACAGCAGCACGGCCAGTCAATGCTGAGTCTGCCAGCAGTACCGGTGGGAGCGGGCCCCTGGCGAGAATGCGTTGTATGGGGGAAGGATTTCCTGTAGCAGGTACAGAGGTGATGATGAAAATAAAAAAGAATAATGGCTACCACTCACTGGGTGTTTACCGTAGAGCTTACAGAGCGCTTACAGGGATTGTCTCACTGTTATTACCTTCATTTCACACCTGCAGATACTGATGCCCAGGCAGGTCGCGCAATCTGCCCAAGAGCACACAGCTGGTCGGTCTCCAACTCGTCCGTCAGCCGCCAGAGCCCAGCTCTTAGCCACTGTACCTGCATCCCTCTGAGAACCTTCCCCTTTGTTCCTCCCTCTGCCCCTGAATGACAGGACCAGGGATGATCCCCCGCCCATTGTGCAGACGGGGAAATCAAGGCCCGAGCAGGGACAGTGTTGACAAGCTCTGGAGGAGGCAGCGGGGAGGAGGAGAGACGGGGCCAATTGGAGTGTTGGGGCTGAACTGGTCCTCGGGGGCGTGTGTATTTGTTTATTTCACAGATACTTACAGAATCCTTGCTGCTATTCATCCAAACAGCTAATGTCACCCATGGAAAACCGAGGCCCCCGACAGGGAAAATGGTTTGCTGAGGTCCCAAAGCAAATGAGGGGCAGAGTCTGAACCAGAACCCAAGACACCTGTGCCCAGGGTCCCCTCCCGCATCCCCAGCTGCTGCCGCTGCAGCCTGAGTGGCCCCTCGGGCGGATCCAGGCCACGCTGCAGTCGCCGCCTTCAGCCGGTGTTTACGGGGCGTCCACTCGAGCAGGCCCCCAGGCAGAGGGGAAACCCAGCAAGCACCGTGGTCCCTCTGCGGCCCGCAGCCAGGGCTGGAGTTGAGTCTAATCAGCACCAAGGAGGGCGCCGGGCCCCCTGCGGAGGACCCCTAGGAGTTTGGGTGGATGGAGCCTAGTGCAAGTGGGGGGTAAGGAGAACCTCAGACTGACAAGGACCCTGCAGCCAGTACAGTGTGGGGAGTGAGTCCTCCCCCCGACAAAAATAACCCCAGGCCCATGTACCAGGGTTCCCCTGCTGACGTCAGGTGACACCTGGGACAGCTCTTCAGCTCCACCCGCCTGAGCGGGCACCACTCCCCATTCCCTCACTGACCCAGGAAAGGCCAGAAGGAGGTAGGGCAAGGGGACGGTTCTGTCCCCATCAGCTGGTTCCCATCAGGGTCCTAGGAAGCCAAGGGCAGAGGAACGCCCATCCCAGATGATAAGCAAGAAATCACCCGCCACCCCTTTGCCCCAGGAGAGGCCGTGTGGCATCCTGGGAGCTGGTATGGGGCTCAAGAAGAGGAAGAAGGTGGATAAAAACAGTGGGAACAAATGGCCCTTGTTTCCCACTGTTTCCCCCAGAGGCCAGGGTGTTGAACGGCCAGGAGCTGTAACAGCAGCAGGTGTCACCTACCAGTCACCTGCCGGGTGCCAGGATCCCACTGGCACTGCCCTGATTCTCGTGAAACCCTATGAGGCTGGCAGGCATCGTGACCCCATTTCATACGTGGAGGAACAGGCTCAGCAAGGTTGAGCACCTGTGCCTGAGCTTGTAGGTAGTGGAGCAGAGGTTCAAGTTTAGGCCTGCAGGCCTCCCAGCCTCAGGGGGTGTCTGGTGAGGCCACACACATCCAAGGGGCTGCCAGTCCCCAAAGCTGACCAGCAAACCATCCTCAGGGCTGAAGATCTACTGAGCCAACACACCTTCAACTTGAATGGGCACACAGGTCCCCGGGGGCCTTGTTAACCCTCAGATTCTGACTCAGCAGGTCCAGGGCAAGGGGCAGAGGTGTGCATTTTCAACGAACTCCCAGGGATCACGCTGATCTGATGGCCCACAAACCACACGCAGAGGAGCAAGGGATTCAGCCCTGCGCTAACCCACCTCTGCAGATGGAGGCCTCCCTCCCGTGCGAGCTGATGGAATGTGCCAAAGGGGACTGTCTTCATCCTAATCTGAACCCAGATCCCTCCAGCCATTCTCTGCACACAGCCACAAGTTACGCTCAGCAACGCAGCATCCTGGGGAAGACTATGGAAGCCAGCCATCACCCCACAGATGGAGAACCTTGAGGGGGTCGTGGGGGCTGATGCAGTGCGCCCCACTGGAGTTCAGAGGGCGCCCAAGAGGCATGCAGTCTCCTGCCTACAGCCAAGAGCTGGCCCACGGCCTTGGAGACTTGGTTCCATCCAGTCCAGCCCCCTGCTGAGCAGCTACAAGCCCGGATCAGTTCATGGGGGTACCGAGTGGATGCAGCCGCAGCTTGGGTTCCGCACAATCGATGCTGAAGAAGTTGACCGTGGCAGGAGTCCTGGCAGGCGGCGGGGGGTCCTGGCTGGCCTCCCCGGGGAGCAGCAGCTGGGCCGCGAGCTGCAGGCCTGAGGAGCCTCCCGAGCCTGAGTCAGAGTCCGGGTCCGAGTCGGGGGGCAGGGGCAGGGGCAGCACGTGCTGCAGGCTCAGGCCTGGCCGGGCACCACTGTGCGAGGTTCGCATGGAGGGGGAGGCCTGGCTGGCCCGGCGCTCCTGGAGGCAGTGGGGGCATGGCAGGAGCCTGCCCAGGGCCCGCTTGAAGTCCCTCATGAAGAGTGGGTAGATGATGGGGTTCATGGTGCTGTTACAGTAACCCAGCCACGTGAGGACATCGAAGAGGCCTGGGGAGATGCAGTCGCACACGGCCTGGAGGAAAGGGGTGCATCACGCCCAGTTCCAGGGCGAGAACACAGACCACCCCACCCACCGTGGCCGGGACAGACTCACACAAACATACGACAGGAGGTGGCCCACGGTCCTCCCTCCCAGAGCCCAGTGCCCGGGCTGGCAAGGGGCTCGGGGGCCTCCCCAACAAGGCCTGGACTCATCTGCCCCCTGCAGTGGCCTTACCTGGGCTATGTTGGCCACAAAGAAAGGCAGCCAGGTCACGAAGAACATTCCCAACAGGACACCTAGGGTCAGGCTGGCCTTCAAGGCCTTCCTGCTGTGCTTGGTGGCCAGGTGCCTGCTGTCAGCCGACTCCGCCCCTGGGCGTGGGGTCCTGGGCACCTGCGGAAAGGAGGGCCACGTGATTCAGCTGAGAAAGAGCCCCTGAGCTGCCCTGATATCACCCGCAGACTGAGCCTCCATCCTAATGCCAGACGGAACCCTAGCACCAGCGGTAAACTGTGTCTCAATCTTTGAGCCCCGACTGCAGTCCTAACCTGAGGCCTGACCCTGACTCCAGACCAAGCCCTGACCCTGGGCCCCAACGGATCCCTGATGCCTACTGGAGACTGAGCCCCTGTATGACCAAGGTCTCAAACTGACCCTCGGGCCTGGACCCCACCAAGACAGCCTGAGCGCCAGCCGGAGCCCTGACCCTGGTGCAGCACGTCTGGAGGGGCTCTAGGAACTGCAGGGAGACGGCCACGCTGCCCCGAACACTAATCAGTTCAAAAGACCCACCCTCCACGCGCAGGACGGTGGCCCAGGCCAGCAGCAACAGGAAGCCCCAGCCCCTCCCACAGCTCTCGGCGCTGCAGGAATCACTGGCAGCTGAGCAGTATCTGACAACAGAGGCTTCCGTGCTGTGTGGGGCTCAGCGATCTCCTGCAAATGGGTTCTCTTTGTATTTTGGAGTAATGGTTTTCCTTGCACTCTGACCCTCAGGCTCCAAAAAATAAAGTGCTTTTTTTTTAAAATGTGTGCAGAGAGCCCTGGCTGGCGTAGCTCAGTGGATTGAGCGCGGGCTGGGAACCAAAGTGTCCCAGGTTCGATTCCCAGCCAGGGTACATGCCTGGGTTGCAGGCCATAACCCCCAGCAACCACACATTGATGTCTGTCTGTCTGTCTGTCTGTCTCTCTCTCTCCCCCCCTTCCCTCTCTAAAAATAAATAAATAAAATCTTTAAAAAAAATAAATAAAATAAAATGTGTGCAGAGAACAAATGTTTACAATGAAATCTATTACAAGTTACTAGGGGTGCTAGTGAGCTTGGCAGGTCACAGCTCAGACTATGTGTGGACTGGCAGGCATCCCCATTCGCAAACAGAGACTTCAAGAGCAGGAGACGGGGAAGGGAGGGCGGTCAAAGGAGCTGCTCCCCCAGCCTTTGAAGGGGTGGGGGCAGGGGGGACACGGGCATGAGAAGGCTAGAATTTGACTTTGCGCACTGACGTGACGGCCCACAGACCCAAAACAGGGACTGTCTCCCTCAGCTGGGTGACCTTTTAGCCCAGAAGTGCCCGTAACTTTTTCACCCTCATGAGCCCAATGAGAATCGAAGGACATCTACACTGCTCCTCAGAAAACGAAAAGCTTACCTATTTTTGCACACACAAGAAAGAAATTGCACACATCCAGAGAATTCTGAGGCCATCTGGAAGCCCGTCCATGAACCCCTGGGGGTCGGTCCATAGGGTCCTCCTCTAAACCGTATATTGTAAACAGTTCGGATTTCCATACATAAGATTTACACAAAGTGGGACCCACGTATATCCACAATTTAAGTAAACATCAGTGTGCAGGGGTTTGCACACTTCATTGAACTGTGCAAAGGGTGAGTGTGTTCGGCGGAGCACACCTAGGCTTTGAAAGTCGGGAATTTTGCCCAGTGTTTCCTAAATTGCGTGAGAGCCCCGCTCCGTTCACGAGGCAGCCAGTGCCGGGTTGGGCACAGAGATGGAAGTCAGGGGAGGCAGGAAGGGAACCAGATTCCCAGGCAACCTTCGCAGATGGAAAGGGGGCGGAAGAGACCGAGCCAAGACGTGCCGGCCCCGTTACATTAGCACCAAAGTCAAACCCCGCCCCCAACCCCGCCCTCGGATGCAGGGCCCCGCCTCCTCCCAGCCCTGCTTTTCGCTCCCGGCTGCCTCAGAGTAGCCGGACTTTGTTCTTGTCCATGGTGCTGAAACGCCGGTTCCATACTGTCTTTCTATAGGATCAGCGGTCTAATTCTGGAATGGCAGTGGGAGGGAGGGGAGAGAGGAAGTAAACTGTAACTCCCACCCTTCAGTGTGTTTATCCACGTAAAGTCTGGCTCTGTGAATATCAAGGTCAAGTTCACACACAGCCGCCAAAGCAAAGCCCTTGTTCTCTCCGCCGTCTTGGCAGGGCAGCGTTGTGCAGAGGCAAGAGCTGGGCTTCTGAGACGAGTGCTCTGGCTGCAGACCATGCCTCTGCCCCTTACTCCCTCTGCGACCTTGACAGAGTCTCTGTCTCCACACCCACCCAGTCGGAGCAACCATACTCCGCGGAGTGGCCGTGAGGCCGTGGGAAACGAACCTCTGCGCGGTGCCCGATGCAGAGTAAGCGCTAAATACATGTCGGCTCAGTGGTACGCGTGTGAGGTTGGAGGCATATTAGCACCTCACGAGCCGGCCCTGCTGCCAGCAGCTCGGCCTCCCCAAAGCGGCACAGATGTCAGGACAAGGCTCTGACTCACCACGCTGCAGTGGGGTGGGGTGGGGGGAGGGGGGAGCCGGGCGGGGCTGGGGAGAGCATCTGCTTGTATCTTTCTCTCCTCGTTTCCGCTCCTCCAGAGTGGTCTCCATATGGCTTCTGTGGCCTCACCATGGTCAGCCTGGAGGAGGGTCTCCTGTCTCCCTAAAGAACCTCCTAAGACCTTCTATTCCTTCCGATGGCTGCCATGGGTGGGGACAGACAATAGGGGAGGAGGAGCCAAGGCCTCCAGAAGGCCCCACCCACACAGGGACCCCCTGAGCCCTGGGACCTGGGGCAAGGGGGAGGTGAGAGAGAACCCTGATCCCATCAGAGCTCTGGGGCACTGGGGACTGAGGGACATGCCTTGGGGGCAGTCGTCTGGGGACACGGCACCAGAGGTGGGGATTAGAGGTACTCGGAGATCCCCTCTCCAGGCTTCCCGGGGACGAGCACAGGTTTCCCCTTCTCCTCCTTTCCCCAAAGAGTGCACCCAAGAACACAAGCAAAAGGGAAGAAAGAAGGAAACGGGCTCAGAGAAAGTGGGGGACCTTCCCAAGCTCACGTGGTGCCAGAACAAGGCCTTGAGCCAAAGCACCACTGACCCCAAGTCAGCACTGTGACCCCCATTTCCGGAGCCCTTGCTTCGAGTTAGCATTTGATATTCATCATGCCGCTCAGTCTCCAGGGGAGGGCCGTGCTACCGGCCCCATTCTGCAGATGAGGTTCACAGAGGCAGACTAACGTGCCAGGAGTCACGCAGCAGATGAGTGTTGAGCCAGGGGCCAGAGAAAGATACAAGCAGATGCTCTCCCCAGCCCCGCCCCTCGCTCCCCCCCTCCCACTGCAGCGTGGTGAGTCAGAGCACTTGTCCTGACATCTGTGCCGCTTTGGGGAGGCCGAGCTGCTGGCATTTCCAGCTCCAGAAACTGCACTTCTGCTTCACCATGCTGCTCCCCTTTGTGGGGGGCGGGGTGGCATCCATGAGCCACAGTCAGGGTGGGGTGATGGAAACCCCACTGCTGTCACTGAGAGGCCTTCATGGTCACACTGTTTGTGTGTCCCTAATACATGCCCATGACACGTGTGACTGTCGGAGGGCAGCCACCTGGAGGACAGTTGGGCAGTGCCTTTTCAGGGGGCAATTCCATTTACAGTTCCTGTGTTCAGAAACACCTGTACACGTGTCTGCACACTCGGCATATACAAGAATGTGTCCCACAGCACCGTTCGTGACAGGAAAATAACTAGAAACAGCTTCCATGTCCATCATGCAGAGGGTGGTTAAATAAACCATGGTACATACATCCCACTATGGAATACCACACACATGCTTAAAAGAATGAATTAATCAAATGGAAAGATCTCCAAGCCCTGGCCAGGAAGCCAAGTTAATTGGAGCATCATCTGTACACCAAAAGGTCACAGGTTCAATTCCTGGTCAGGACACATACCTAGGTTGCAAGTTTGATCCCCAGTCACGGCACATATAAGAGGCACCCAACTGATATTTCTCACATTGCTCGCTCTCTCTCTCTCTCTCTCATCTCCCCTTTCCTCTCTTTCTAAAAGCAATGATAAAAATGTCCATGGGTGAAAATAAAAAAAAATTAAGATCTCCAAGACTTATTAAGTGATCATGGCAAGCTTCAGAACAATAAATACAGCATGATTTCATTTGTTTAAAAAATGCAAATAATGCTGAACTTCTTTAGATGCACAAAAAATATGTGAACACACAGGAAAAAGACTGGAGAGACATCATCTAAGTTAATGAGACTCCCTGGGAGTGGAAACTGATTGGCTGGAAGTCGGAGGGGCCTTACGCTTTATCTCTATATTTAAATTTTTATTTTAAAATGTACTTGTGCGCAGCCCTGGCTGGCGTAGCTCAGTGGATTGAGCACGGGCTGCGAACCAAAGTGTCGCAGGTTCGATTCCCAGCCAGGGTACATGCCTGGGTTGCAGGCCATAACCCCCAGCAACCACACATTGGTGTTTCTCTCTCTCTATCTCCCTCCCTTCCCTCTCTTAAAAAAAAAAAGATAAATGAATAAAGTCTTTAAAAAAATGTACTTGTGCAATTAAAAATTTTTATAACCATCTAATCATAGTGTGAGGTTACAAGGCAGGACTCCAGAGCCAGATTGCCTGGTTTCAAATCCTGGCTTTGTTGTTAACTTGTTGAGTGACCTGTAGAGCGGTCCCTTGCCTCTCTGTGCCTCAGTTTTCTCATCTGCAAAATGGCAATCCTAAGAGCATGGACCTCATACCATCGCAGTAAGAAGTAAATGAAATAACACATAGCAAGTTACTCGAACAGAGCTTGGCACATGTTGGAACCACAGGCCGGCTCTGTTGCTGTTGGTGTCCAGTTTAGCTCATTGATAATGGTGATGATGACGCTGGTGGCAGCGATCATACTTTCCCTAGAATGGCTTAAAAGGGGGTGAGCTCCCCCAAACTGCATTTTTCCCACAAGAGGAAAGGAGAGGAACATTCGTGGAGCACCCACCATGTGTCAGGTTTACATATATTATCTCATTGGTTCTTCAAACCAACTCAAGTGATAAACAGCAGTAACCCTGGGGCAGAGGGAGGTGAAGGACTTGTCTGAAGTCATCTGGATGTGATGCGAAGGAGGCAGGATTTGAACCTATGACCAGCCAGACACACAGGCTCCAGCCCTGGCCCCACCAGGTCACCTCAGTCCCAGCAGCAGCCAAGCCTGCCACTGCTCCAAGTGCGACACTGCTCCTCCGTCAGCCTCTCCCCAGGTCAGCCCCCTCCTTTACCTCTGAGATATTTCTGTGATCACAGCCTCCCCCTCTGAGGAGGAGGAAGCGGCGAGGGGAGGGAAGATGGATTGCTAAGACAGAGTGATGCATAGTTGGATGAGGGTGGGTGGGAGGATCTGGGGAGCAGGGAAAGGAGACATTGATGGGAGAGAAGTGGGTTGAGGAAGACAAGAGGACGCAGGAAGAAGAGAACGGGGTGAAATGCAACTGCAGGAGAGAAGAGGGAAGGGGAGAAAGATGAGGCGCAAGAGGAAGACCATGGGGTGGGAGCATGAACCCCAGCCACAGGAATCCTGGCAGACGGAGAGAAGCTGAGAAAGCAGACGCTGCCAGCAGGGTCACCTGCTTGCACTCCACCAAGCTGAGCTCCTCACTGGCCCCTCTGGAACCTCCCAGGGATGAGCCCCCGTTCCCACACGGGCACAGTCTCTCTCCCCCGACCCCACCCCGACCCCACCCTGGCAGCATCTCCCTCTGACCCCACTCCCTCCCATGCCACAGTCCCTACCTCAGCTCTAAACATGACCCCCCTCCCCCTTTTCTCACAGCCCCTGGGACCGGGAAGACCTGGCTGAAACCGCTGAGTGAACCGTGTGGCTTTTTAAAAGCCCGTTCACGTAAGTAGGCAGCTGTGGGGGGTGGGGGAGAGAAAACGCTAAAGCCTGCTCAGCTCCCAAGTTCTCTACCCAGACGCCAGGACCTCGGGGACCGGGCCCCCACTCCCTTCCCTCCCTGGGGAAGCCAGAGGCGGGCCTGGGAAGGGAGCTCAGGGCTAAATGGGGCCGAACACAGGCGGAAAGAGGTCCAGCGTGCCCCAGTGTCGTCCATTCTCATCAGGTGCTTTAGGTCCAGGCGGTGAGGAGCCTGCACCCCCAGGCTGGACAATGCTGGCCTCGGACAGGCCAATTCGAGTGGGAGGAAAGGGGTCATGACCCAGGAGGCCAGAATGGAGGAAACACCCCAGAAGAAAATCCCCAAACACAGGCAGTTCTCCGGGCAGTGAGGAAACAGGGCTCAGAAGGCCCACTTAGGGCCGAGTGGTCCTGGCAGCACAGGTGGTGAGCGGCGGGGCCGGCCACTCCCACGCTCAGACCCAGAGAAAGGGCTTTCCAGGAAGTGGGAGGGGTCGGCCTGGGGGGCCCAAGGGTTGTCCCACCTGGGAAGCAGGGTGCGGCCTCAGTGACCCATGACGGCTCCTCCCAGCATTTGGTTTTAGGGCTCACTGTTGCCCTCTCGGCTTCAGTGTGCAAACACACGCACAACGAATGACAGACTCTGAATATTCACGGGGTGAGCACCCCTCTTATAGCTCCATCGCCCTCATCCTGATAAGGTTTTGTGATCGATGTCTGTCTCCCCGACTCCGAGAGGGCAGGGCCTTCTCTGTCCCGTTCATCACCGCAGTCACGGCCCCGAACAGCTCCTGCACATAGTAGGTCCTCAAGACAGGTTCCCAAGCAAACGAACTGATAGACTAAGAAGCGTGGGATCCATCAGCTACGAGAACAGATTCCAAAGAGAGTGGGAGGAGAGGGAGCAACAGGGGCCACAGGCCGGCCCTGCGGAGCGCTGTGTGCATTTCAGTCCTTCCATCCATCCAGAAGCACCGAGCGCCAAGGCCGGGCCGGGCACTGTCGCGGGCACTGGGAACCAGCAGTAAACAGAGAGACTAGGGCCCACCCACCTCCCAGAGCCGGCATTCTGGTAGGAGGAAATACACAGCAGATACACAGATGGGAAAGCGCGTCACAAGTCAGGGGTGCTGAGCGCCGCTGAGAACAGCAACCCAGGACATGAGGGCTGAAGGGGGTCCGGGGAAGTGGGGCAGCTGCTACTCTTGAGTGACAGCTGAGCAGAGGCTCGAAGAAAAGTGATGGAGGTTGTGGAGAAACCATGTGGAGATGCAGGGGAGGGGCACTCCGGGCAGAGGGAACAGCAAGAGCAAAGGCCCTGAGGCAGGACTGTGCTTGGGGTGCTCAAGGGACAGCGGGGGGCAGGGGGGCAGCGCAATTAAAGAGAAAGCGTGAGGAAGGAAAGGCATCCCCAGAAGGGAACGCCCCAGATGACGCGAGATGTGAGGCCAGGGGAGCGGAGGAACCACAACACAACAGGACTGCATTTTAAAGGGATGGCTCTGGAAAAAAAAAGGGGGGATGGGTGGACGGCTTTGGCTGCTGTGTCTGCTGGAAAGGGAATGAGAACGGAATCGGATCAGTGAGAGAGCCTTGCAATAACCCAGGCGTCAGAGGAAGGGGCTCAGCCTGGGGCTGGGGGACGGCCGTGGAGACCAGAAGTGGCCACAGGCTGCCCGTGTATTGAAAGTAGAGGTGGGAAGACTGGCTGTGGATAGTGAGGAAAAGGGAGGTGTCTGGGCTGCCTCCAAGGTTCCTGGCCAGAGCAACTGGAAGCCTGGAGCTGCCGCTCACCGATGCGAGGCAGACTGTGGGGGGACTGGGGCTGGGGCCTGCAAACCCCGAGTTCTGCCGGGAGCCTCCTCATGGAGCAGCCTGGGCTGGCAGCCATCAGCGTGTGGGTGGTATGTGGGGCATGCGACAGCATGAGCTCACCAGGGAGCGAATGTGGAAAGTGAGCGAGGTTGGAGGCCCAGAGATGTCACGGCTGGGGGACCCAGATGAGGAGACTGGGAAGACGCAGCAGTCAGGCAGAGGGACACGGGGTGATGTCCCTGAAGCACTGTTTTAAGAGAGCGTCATCACCCACAGGCGGCCCAAGGCTCACACCGAGGCCTTGGCATCAGCTCGATCTGAGCTTGAACCTCACTAACCAGCCGTGTGACCTCGGACAAGTCACCTCTCCTGTCCCTGGATCTCAGGTTCTCATCCATCACGTGGGGGTGGCGGTAGTATTCTCCTCGCTGGGAGTCTGGGGGTTCGCTCAGCCCTGTGCCTGGCACACAGTGAGCCCTCAAAGGCTGCGGGGCTGCAGCCGCCAGCACCTGGGGGACTCGTGCCCCGGCTCTGAGGCCGCCGCTGGCTCAGGTTCGGTCCTGGCACCACCCAGTTAGCTTCACGGTAAGAAAATCTGTGTGTCACCGACCCCGCTGGAACCAGGAACCCAGACCTCTCCCACCCCAGCCTCACGAGGACCAGCCAACCCCTCCCATCCTTGGGCACGAGCCAAGAGCTCCCCACGGTGTGGGGTGGGGGTGACTTGAGGTGGGACATGGACACCCTGTGAAATAAGCGAGTCACAGAGCGGAAACCTCCGCCCTCGGTGAGCAGGCCCAGCTCAGTCACTCCCACCAGCTGGGCTGGGTTCTGCGCGCCCACTGAGCCTGTGTTTGATCGACTTCCGTTCATGGCTAAAATATTGATCGTCCATTTCCGGAAGACACAAGTTTTCTTCCGAAACAAATTCGTGGAAGTAAAAAGGTAAATGAGGTTATTTAAAGAAAACGCTAAGTACACACGAATGAAAGGACTTGAGGACTGTGGGGAGTGGGGGAGGGAGCAGCAAGACAGATGTCCCCAGGTGGTTCCTCCTGCCTGAAGTTCGGGCCACATGCCTTTACAAGAACCCAGAGAGTAAGGATGGCCCGTGACAATTCTGAAGAACCAAGCCAGGGTCACAGCTACCCGCTGACCTCAAGAGTGCTCTCCGATGAGAGTGCTCTCAGTGCTCACAGATAGGGGAGAAAGCAGGCCTGCAGCCAGGACCCCGCCCCCCCTCACCCCCCAAGCCCCGCCCTCCTGGCTGCTGACCAGGTGCAGGGCTGGGCCCCGCTACTGGGGGAGGGACAGACAAGCAGCTTCGTAGGACTGATGGCAGGGTGATAGCCTTGCAGCCCTCAGCCAACTCCCCATTCACCCAGTGACCCATGAGCCACCCCCAGCAGCCTGCAAGAGCCCCCTCCACCTGAGGCTGCACCAAGGTGAGCCTGGAGAGCCCAGATAGGACCTCTCCTGGGGCCTGTGACCTAAGTCTTTAGGGCTCAGGCCTGGTCAGTCTAAACTCCCATCCCTCAGGTGGACAGTAGGACTTGGGTGTCACCTGGCCTGGGTGGCTAAAGCAGGTCCTCCGCCTCGAGACACCTCGGGGCCTTGAGCTGAGGGCACCCACCCCATTCACAAGCAATTAGGAAGCACCCACTCTGCTCGGTGGAGATAAAAACCTACCCAGGCATGCCCGGTCCTCGTGGAGCTGACATTCGAGTGGCGTGAGAGACAATGAACAAGTCAACACATAAATCGAGGGTTCAGCTAGAGAGCAACCGGGTGGAGAAGGGTGTGGGCCCGCAGGCAGAGCGGCCAGGGCTGGCATCCAGGAAAAGGTCATCTGTGAGCTGAAACGCCAGGCAAGCCAAGCCCCGGGGGGGAAGCGTTCCAGGCAGTGGGAACTGCGTGGGCAAAGACCTCGGCTGGGAAGTCAGCCCGGTGCCTTCAAGGCACAGCCGGAAGAACCAGGTGCTGGTGCAGAGCATCGGGGAAGGAGGTGCAGTGGGCAAGGCGGGCAGGGTGGGGCCGGAAGCCAGACCAGGACACGAGTCTCCTCTCTATCGTGACAGCAGTGGGGAGCCCCTGAAGGGTTTGAAGCAAGGGAGTGACGTAGCCGCTCTTTTTCTCGCTGACTCTCACTGCTGTGCAGAACATGGGTGGGAGCGGGTCTGGGGCGGGGGGGGAGTAGGGGAGCCAGTCGGAGACTATCAAAGGCTCCCAGGTTAAAAGCCAGGATGGCTTGGATGAGGAAGGGGGCATTAGGGGTGGCACGTGTTTAGGAGACAGCACCGGCAGGTGGAGTCCTGTGATGCCGTGGCTGTGCCCTTTGCCAACACGGGGAAGGCCTGGGAGGCGCAGGCAGGAGAGTGGGGACACCCTGAATTCCCTGGTGCACACGTTACTTCGGGGAGCCTGCCTCACCTCCCGATGAAGCTATCCCGTGGACAGTCCGGCGCTGAGCCTGGAGTTCAGGAGACAAGTGGAAGCCACGAATGGCCACTCCGAAGTCACCAGCAGGCAGTACACTAAGTGTTGGATGCCCCCTAGGTACCCCCAGTGGGTGCTCATTTCTCTCCAACCCGCAAGCCCGCATCTCCCTGCGTGCCCCCGGGTACCTGCAGCATCTCCAAGGCTTGGCCCGCCGTGCCCGTACTGAGGGAAGCCACCTGCAGGGCCTGCTTGCGGGCGGCCAGCAGGATCCTGCAGTAGGTGAAGCAGATGGCGCCCGAGGGCAGGAAGAAGGTGAGGCCCGACGCCACGAGCACGAAGGGCAGACTGGCCAGCAGGCGGCACTGGCCCGGGGCGGGCGCCCGCGCGCGGCCCAGCTCGTGCCAGCCCAGCAGCAGGGGCAGGAAGGAGGCGAGCGCGGCGAGGGTCCAGGCGCCCAGAACCAGCGCCAGAGCGCGCGCCGGCGTCATGCGCAGCTTGTAGCGCAGCGGCGAGAGGATGAGCAGGTAGCGGTCCAGGCTGATGAGGCAGAGGTTGAGGATGGAGGCGCTGCAGCACATCACGTCGAAGGCGGCCCAGAGCAGGCAGAGGTCTCGCGCCAGCACCCAGCGCCCGTACAGCGCGTTCAGCATGGCCGGCGGCATCACCACCAGTCCCACCATCAGGTCGGACGTGAAGAGCGACACCAGGAAGAAGTTGGACGTGCTGCGCAGCGCGGGCTGCGTGCAGATGAGCGCGATGAGCAGCGCGTTGGCCGCCGCCGTCAGCGCGATGACCACACACAGCGCGGCCGCCACCCAGCCGCTGCCCCCCGGGTCTGACACCAGCCCCGACCCCCAGCCGGGGGTGCTGTTGTACGCAGGGCCCGGCTCTGGGACCATGGAGGCGCGGGGTGGACAGCGAGGCCGGGAGGCCCGAGAGGAGTCCTGAGCACGGCGGGAGGCCTGAAGGAACGGAGGCTGGAGCGGCGGCGTCGGGGAGAACAGAGCCCTCGGGAGAGGGCAGGTGGGGAGAGAGGAGCGGGCGCTAAGTCAGCGGCCAGAAACCCGAAGACGGTCGAGAGGGTTTTACGGGAGTCCCCGGAGGCAAGGCGGGGGCACCTGGATCCGCCAGGCAGGAAGTTTGGGAGGGGCACCTGGTGAGGAGCGGAGTGCCTTAGAGGGGGCGGGCGAATGGTCAGGAGGGTGGGGACGCCGGGGGCTCTTGGAGGTTAAATGGGTGGGAGCGGAGCCCCCTAAAAGGGGCGGTAAGATCAGGGGGAGGGCGCCTGCCTGGGGCAGAGACCCGGGGAGGTGGGAGCAGAGGGCGAATGGGAGCTCTAAGGCCCGGCACCCGCTCCCCCGAGGCAGGTGGGCGTTTGGGGGCGCTAGGTCCGGAGCCGTAGTGCTTGGGGTCTCAGGGGGGGACCCCTGCGCCAGAGCGAAGCCCCCCGCGGGGAAAGCAGGTCTCAGAGGCGGTGCACAGGCATTTCTGGGGTTGGGCGGACGCGTTCTCCTGCGGCGTGGGGGTGGGGACGCCGGGCCCGCCGGCGGGGACAGAAGGAGCGGCGGCCGCGCCTCCACCCCCTTCCCTACCCGGTCGCCGGGTCATGGGCCCCGCTTCTGCGGGCGCTCGGTACCTGGGGCGCTCAGCGCTGCTCCCCCGCCGGCGACTGCGGCAGGCGCCGCGAAGCTGCGAGAGGAAGAGGCGGCCGCCCGCCGCCGGGCAGGCGCCCAGGGAGCCCGGGAGGCTCGGCGACGGGCCGGCGCGCTCGGAGGAGCCGGCGGTGCCACCGGGAGCGCGTGGTTCCCGCGCCGCGGAGCCCGCGCCCCTCCTGGCGGTGGGCGGGGAGAGCCGAGCCCGGGACGCGCAGGCGGGCGGGGTGCCTGGTACCCCAGGTCTGTGGAGGGACGATGCGAGTGCCCCAGCGGCAGGAGGTCGCCTCCCCAGCTGTGACAGCCTCCACAGCGCCGCATTCCCCTCCCCGACCCACACGTGGCGACGGCGCAGGAGGAACTCAGAGGAGGAGGAGGCCGTGGCTCACGTAGATCCAGGACGGCCCCCAGTGCGGGCCTGCCCACCCGCAGCCGGGCCACCGCACTATCAGCAGGAGCGCACTGGGTGACACCGGGCAGACTGCTGACATCCATACGCGTACACACACACGCGCGCGCGCGTACATATATAATATTACACATAATGTATAATATACAACATTACATGTAACATATAATACAAAATATTGTATGTCATACATCGTATATTATATACGAAACCTTCCGTTTGAACAGCGGGTCGCCCCCTCCTCGGGGTGGTTCCAGCAGACACCGCCCCTTTTCCCACGCGGCAGGCACCAAGGAAGCAGCCCCTGGCCTGCGGGCGCTCCCCGTTTAAGAGTGCGAACAGGTCTGGGGGGCTCTAGGCCAGGCAGGGGGTGGAGTCCCCGCAGGCAGAGAGGTGGGGCGCTGTGCCCCAGGGTGTGACCCCACTGTGCCTCTCTTCTCCTGGCTGAGACTAGTCGCTATCAGACTTCTCAGGGTAATACTGTGAATTCCATCCGTGCCTTCAACAAACGTTTAGCGAGCACCCAGTGGGTGTCACTGTAGTGTCCCTGTTGGTGCGCTGTTCCGCCCACTCGGGACACTACAGTGACCAACACGAGACCCCAGCTCTGTGGCGTCTACACTCCAGTGGAAGGACACAGACAAACAGTAAGCGTTATAATCGATGCCTAGTCATAAAGTGACAATTGCTATAGAAAAAGAATTAAACTGGAGAGTAACGTAAAGGACATCTCAATGGGGCTGGGGGGCAGGCGACCTTTGCCCTTCGCAGAAACAGAAAAGTGACACCTCTGTGGGGGAGGAAGAAATTCTCACTTCCTTTCTAGGTCCTTCCAGCTGATCTAATAGTCACATTGATGCGAGACAGATGAACGAGAGGAAATAATGAAGTTTAACCACATATGTACACACGGGGACCCCACATGCGTGAGAGGCTCAGAGACAGACACGGACGTCGGGGTGCGTGTGCCGCCCTCCTGAGCCACGGATGTGGTCGGGGCCTTAGGCCCCCAAAGGGAGGAGGGCCGTTCACAGCTGCGCGAGAAGAGCAGGCGTCCAGCAATGAGATGCTCGCCCTGCTGCATGGATATAGCAAGAAAAGGCTATTTCTGGTGATAACTCCTATCACGGGCAAGGCCCCACCGTTACATTCTTTTTTTTTTTTTTTTAAATGTTCACTATGCTCAGGTTACTTTTTTAAATATTTTATTTATATATTTTTTAGAGAGGGAAGGGATGGAGAGAGAGAGAGAGAGAGAGAGAGAGAGAAACATTAATGTGCGGTTGCTGGGGGTTATGGCCTGCAACCCAGGAATGTACCCTGGCTGGGAATCGATCCTGGGACACTTTGGTTCCCAGCCCACCATTACATTCTTTAAGGGAGAAGTCCAAGTTTCTCCCGAGCCCACAGGGTCTCGCCCACCTTCAGCTCCAGAACCTGCGCCCCACAGAGGCCCACCTCGTGGAGACTCGCTCTGAGCCCCGGCCGCGCCCACGGCCGAGGTCCTGCTCTGTTCCGAAGGCTTCATCTTGTTATTCTGACCTCCCCAATAATGCTGGGCAATAGGCGTTCAAGTGGGGCTCAGAGAGGCCACGGGCCTCACCCAAGGTCTCCAGCAGCCAGTGGTCCAGTGGAACCGAAACCCGGGTCTCCCGACACCCGAGGCAGAGAAACCTTAAGCCCCCACAGCACCCTTCGCCCACCCACGAGCCACCATTTGGCGCTCAGAGCCCCTGTCTTGCCCACACGTGGGTCCAGGCAGGAGGAGGAGGAGGCCTGTTGTCCCTTCCAACACCACCTGCACCCCCTTGACAGTTTCTGCCCTGCCCCCAGGAACAGGGTGCAGAATACCAAGCACTGGGTGAATATCGTAAAGACCAGACTTGGGGCCCATTTCTGCCACGTACCACTCTGTGCACTTGGGGCCAGAGGCTCCATCTCCTTGGGTCACTATTTTCTGATCTGTGATTGTTAGCAGAGCAACGCAGCACACCCCCCACCCCCGCCAGGGTTATTGGGGGGATGAAATGACCCAGGTAGAATCTGTGCACCTGACGGCGCTGCGTCAGTGCTAGCTAGCAGCTGGCCTCAACGTTCCCGTCTGAACAGTGGGAGTGCATTCAGCTCTGCAGGGAACCCCACAGCCCAGGGGGCGTCTGGCTGAGCAACCGCACCCCTGAGCGGCACTGTGTGCAGCCGAGTGTGGGGCCCGGGGCCCTGGGTTGATAATTCTGCCTCTGCTACTTGCTCTGTGAACTTGGCAAAGCCTCTTCAGTTCCCTGCTCCCGGTCTCTGAAACCGGGGCGGTGAAGATGCGGACAGCATGAGTACTCAACCATTTCACACACAGGGAGCTGCCTGATAAATTTCAGCTTTGAAACATTAGTGGTGAAAAGCCCTGGCTGGCATAGCTCAGTGGATTGAGCGCAGGTTGCGAACCAAAGTGTCGCAGGTTTGATTCCCAGTCAGGGCACATGCCTGGGTTGCAGGCCATGACCCCCAGCAACTGCACATTGACGTTTCTCTCTCTCTCTTTCTCCCTCCCTTCCCCTCTAAAAATAAATAAATAAATTTTTTAAAAAGTAGTGGTGAACAGTGGAATAGAATATCAGTCCCTCTGCCTTAACTTTAGCTGTAATGTTTGATAGCCTTTATTTTTTAAAAAAAGACCTAAAGAAAACATGACAAAAATGTTAATATTTGTTCATTCTTGGTGATGGATTCACAGATGTTTGTTATATTATGATCTATACTTTGCTATATTTTTTTAAAAAGTCTTTTTTCAAGCTTGGGCCTGGGTGGTGGTGCCACCTTGTGGCCATGCTGTTATTATGATACATTTAAGAACTTTTCCGAAGTTCCGAGCGTGCACCTAAATTTCTCATTTCCAGCATTGATTACTGTCCTAGACTTCCTTAACGACTCAGGGTAGAGTGGGACCTTCAAGGATGCTTAGCCTTTGCTTGGTTACTTCTGGCCATGGGGTGCTCTCTCCCTAGAGGAGAAGGCCGGTGCCTCAATGGGACAGCTGAGTCTTAAGAATTCCTCTGCCCCAGGCCCATGTTTGTCAGTACGGAGAGGACCCAATGGAGCTCCTCCTGGCAGAGATGGAGAAACTGAGGTCCAGGGAGGGTGCGAGGTCTGCCCAAAACTGCTCTCACAGAAGACATCGGCCAACTGGGCAAACTTCACAAAGGTCGCAGTTTGTGGGTTTTGTTTACAGCTGCTGCGCCCTCAGCACATGTTAGGCTGTCTGAAAATATATGTTCAATAAGTGAACGGACAAAACTATCAGTCCGACCACTAGCAGGCACGGGCCAATCATCCATTCCCAGCGTCTTCAATGATGGCTGGTATTGACTACGGGCCAGACACTGTTTCAGGCTCGAGAGGTACATTGATCGATGTAAAAAGCTCACGACAACCCCGAGAGTGAAGAGGGTGTGAGGATCACTACTCTGCGTTTTACTGATGAGAAAAGGGAGCCTCAGCGATCTCAAGGGACTCGCTCCACATCACACAGCTAAGAAGTGGCTCTGCTAGGATTTGAACCCAGGACACTGGGTTTCCCCTGAGGCTTGGAGCAGGAGGGAAAAAAAAAAAAAAAAAAAAAAAACACAAAAAACTAGTTCCGGGTCGTTAGCTTCATACAGGCTAACAAGGCGGGACCAATTTCCCACCCATCCTGGGAGAGGCCTGCGTTGCCCATGCTGTGTCGGTGTTAACCCCTTGTAAAGATTTTATTTTTAAGATTTGTATTTACTTATTTTTAGAGAGAGGGGCAGGGAGGGAGAAAGAGAGGGAAAGAGACATCGATGTGCGAGACAAACATCGATCGGTTGCCTCTTGGGCTCCCCCAACCGGGGACCTGGCCTGCAACCCAGCCGTGAGCGGGGACCCGGAATCAACCCGTGCGTGACCTTTGGGTCCGCCCAATCCAGTGAGCCACACCAGCCAGGGCCCTCGTGAAGATTTTTAATCCCTTGAGGGCGGGGGTGGGGAGGAAGGATGGCGGAGGGGGAGACGCAGTTTTGGGGGGATTGTCTCGTCCGTTTGAGGCAGGTGGAGAGAAAAACCGGCAGTCACTACTTCACATCTTACTCCCAGTGGCGAACGAGCACAGATAACCTGAGCCTCTAGTCCCTCACACCTGGCTCCTCCCACTCACTGCTCCCAAATCCAATCAGCGGCCTCTCTCTTGTGTGGCCCCGCCTCCCCAGACTCGCGCCCAACTCTGGTTTCTATCATCTTCTGCCTGGGTTGTTGCAGTTTCCAGCTGGTCTCCAGCCTCCCCCTCCTAACCCACGAGCCTTCTTTTCAGTCTGAATGAAATTCAGCTCTGCGCAGACACTTCCAGGGCTCCTACTGCAAAGAGAGCGAAGTCTGCACTCTGACCAGCGTTCTAAGCCTGCCACCAGCCCCGCCAACCCACCTTCCTGCTTTCTTTCCAAGCAGCCTCTCACTAATTTATGTTTCTATGAATGTACACCCTGCCTCATTCCACACAGAGGATGGAGGCGGCTGCTGACCAAGGCACATCCTGCCAAGACAGTGCCGGTCTCAGACGCCCAGCACCAAAGCCACAGCCCCCGTCACTTTTCGTTTGGACCTGGTCTCTGTGTCCTCGGAAGCCCCGCAGGACTGCGCATTCTGGAGTGAGTTCCCACCTCCAGCCACATCGAAAGACTATTCATGTGGCCAGGGCTTGACTCCCGAGACTGAGGGGTCACCGAAGTCCGCATGCAGTTCCACAACAAGGCTTGCAGGACCACCGAGGGTGGCCGTGCAACTTGTGTCCTGCACGAGGGCAAGAAGTGCCATTCTAGAGTCGGGACGTTCGCAACCTGCCCAACAGTGCAGAGCAGCGACGGAAGGCTCGGGACGGCTCAGGACACTAAGGAAATTACATGTAGTTCACAACCCTCATCACTAGAGGGCGCCCGATCGGAATCCTGGGGCCGCTACTTTCCAGCTTGGGCAAATCTCTCCCCGGGCGTTAATTAAGGCCCTCATTTTTCTCATTGGCATGATGAACATCTTCCCCGAATTAGAAATAATGTAATTGTCTGGTATGTGGTGGGTACAGCCATGTGTGTGAGGAGGAAAGGTCCTAGCCCTCACCCTGTCCCGCCCCAATGGAGAATCAGGGGGCAATGTTGCCACACTGGTGGGGTCGTTGCCAGGTGTCAGGAGTAGCCCAGATCACAATAGACAATGCTCTTTGTGGTAACTGCTAAGGTTATACCGAGAACAGAGTGGTGAGTCCGGGCTCACTGGCCTTGAGTCCTGTTCCCGGGCAGCCCTGGCACACCGACCCCTCTGCACTTGAGAGTCCCCGTCTGCAAAATGGGGGCCACCCCTGTGTCACAGGGTGGCGGTGAGGACTAGGCAAGCTATTTGCATCAAGTCTTGAGAGCAGCACCCACCTGTATGCAGTCTGCCATCAACCGCCGGTTTTGTCTCTTCCCCCTTCTCCCGCTCTAGGCCAGGCTGGGGGCCAGGGAAGGACAGAGGGGGAGCCGCTGTGAGGGTGGAGATGGCATGAGGCCAGCCCCAAACCAGAAAAGCCCTGCTGGGGAAGCCCACCAGATACAGGCAAGGCCAGGAACAGGCACCCAAGGAGAGGCGGAGAGGCGGGAGCTGGAAGACAGGGCCCAGAGCTGCTTAGGGCAGGAGAGTGAGAAGGTCACCAGGGCACAGGAGGGTCCATCCACTCAGGGTGCCCTGCACAGCCTGGCCCCTCCCCCCTAGACTCCCCCCCCACACACACACGCAGGAACCCTGGCTCAGTGGAGCCAGCCAGTGAGGAAGGAAACACAGGCGCTGAACGAATTTATTCGTGAGAAAACTCAGGGTCCGTCAGGGAGACCATCTACTGGTTACAAGCTCCAGAAGCTCTCGTCGGAACAGCTGTGACAGGCGGGGCAGCTCCGGGCAGGAGGCTGGTGGGGCTGGAAGCTGCCGGGGGTCAGGAGAGCAGACACAGGCGGTGCTTCCCGCCCTGGTCTGGATCCCTCACCCCCTCCAGGGTTAAAGTGCAGTGGGAGGGGGGAGGCCGCTGGGATCGGGCAGCCGGACAGCCACGGTGAACACGGTGAACACGGTGAACCCACAGAAGCCCTCGCCCCTCCTCCTCGTTTCTTGAGGCTTAGCCCATGTCCATCCCACCCCGGCCCCTCCTCGGAATCTGAGCCACAGTGACCCCTCCCCAAACCAGATATTTAGAAAGAGTTCCCCCAACAGGGTGCGACTGGCTCCATCAGCTTACTGAGGGGCCTGGAACTCGGGGGCAGTGGGGGGCACTGAGATCTGAGACAGGAGGGAGGGATGCTCTCTGTGGCAATGATGGTCAGGGGGAGGGGTCATTGCCACGCCCTAGCCCAGGAAGGGCCCTCCCTTTCCTCCACCCCCTGGGAAGCCGAGAAAGCCAGAGGCCCCAAGAGCCTAGCCCCTGGCTCCAGGGCCGAGAGTCAGCAGGGTCCTGCCCAGGCCTGACTCCCAACCAGGGAGGGGGCGGCCACCACGGGGCCATGCAGAGAAGCTGCCCTGGCCTGGGGCTGCGGTGAGCAGCCTCTGGAGAAGCCTGTGGGGCACAGGCTGGAGCTCCCTGCTTTAGCCAGTGGCCTTCCTAGCCCGGACCCATGGCCTCCTTTAGGGCCGCTGCTGGCGAGGTACCCACCCTCTGCTCAGTGCCCAGCTCCACCCCTGTACCCCAGGGGCCCTGCCCCACCAGAGGCCTCGTGGGCCTTAGCCTGGCTCCCGCCATCTTGGATGGCCTCACCCGCACCTCAGCAGCTTAGCCAACTTCCTCCCCTTCTCCAAGGCACATCTCCAAGAGGCAGAAAGGAAGGGAACCCCCTTCTCCGAAAAAGAACCCTGAAGACCTCTGCTTCCTCCCCCCCACTCTTGAATATATTAAATTGTGCAGCTTGGCTCCAGCCCCTCCCTGCAGATCTCCATGGCAACTGGGAAGCATTCCAAGTCCAAGTCCATCCAGTGCCAAAGGGGGGCTTCAGCCTCTCCCCACACACATCCCCCAGCATTCCACGGGGGATGAGAGGGGAGGAAGAGTCAGGGGCCTCAGTCCTCAGCCCCCTCTTCCTCAGCGTGGGGGAGCCCCGGGGGTTCCTCAGGCTCAGGGGTCTGCCCGCCAGGGTGGGGGTGTGGGTGAGGGTGGGGGTGGGGGTGGGGATGGGTGCCCGGCTGGGAGCCCGGGCCGTCCTCGCCCTGCACGTAGACGCTCAGCCCCTCGTGACTCGGCTCCTTGCCGCACGCCTGGCAGCTGCAGTGCACGATCTTCTCCACCAGCTTGTCCACCCTGGGCACCTCCTCGTGGCCGGGGCACTCCAGCGTCACCTGGGAAGGGCAGCGGGGGGTGTCCAAAGGCCTGTGGCCGGGAGGGAAGTCCCAAGGGTAGCACATCCTCACGGGACCGAGAATCCCAGAGACCCTGGAGTCCTGAGCCCACCCTTGAGACCCCATCAGCTCTGGGGGCCCATCCAGGGGGAGAGGTGGGGGGTTCCTGCAGGTGCCCCCTGACTTGCATCCTCACATCTAGGCCTGCCACTCTCCCATCTACCCCCTCGCAGCATCCAGAGGGCGCCCTGAGGGGGCAGACCCAGTGTGAACGGGCCCCTGCCTAAGATTCCCTTTGGGGGAGGGGCAGGGAGAAAATGCAGACAACTGTAATTGAGCAACAATAATGTAATTTTTAAAAAATTCCCCCTCAGGGCTCCCCGCCGGCACTTGGAGGAAAATCTGGCTCCAAGCCCTTCAGGCTGCACCCCGAGAACCTCTCCCCGCCCCCCCAGCTTTGTGCCACTCCCGCCACCTGGGCGGAATGATCTGCATGAGGCTTTGCACATGCTGTTCCCTCTGCCTGGAAGCTCCTCACCCCGCCCATCCCCTCCCACCTGCCTGAAACGTTGCAGTTACCTCCGGGTCTGAGCTCAGACAGCACTTCCTCAAAAAGCTCCCTGACCCCGGACCCCTCAGCCCAGCTGAGGTTTGCCCTATACGAACACCCCTAGCATCTTGCTCTGCCCCTAGTTACCGTCCTTTCCCCCTTCCTTCCTTCCTCCCTTCCTTCCTTCCTTCCTTCCTTCCTCCCTTCCTTCCCTTCCTTTCCCTCGCTCCTTCCACGCCAGCTCCCGGGACACAAGGCACGGTCCCTCTGGGAGCTCCGAGTCTAGTGTGGAAAACAGACTTGTCAAAATCCCCCAAATGCAGACAGAGAACTGGGAATGTGCCGGATGCTCGAAGCAGAGGCACACGGTGCCCAGGGGCCAGGGAAGGGGCCCTGAGAAAATGATGTGTGGGCCACGGGCAGAGGGTTGAACAGAAGTTCACTAGGTGAGGAGGAGGAGAAAGGTGTTCCAACCAGGGCCAAGAGCACGTGCAAAGGCCCTGTGGTGATGGTAACCAGCAGAGCAGGCGTGAGAGGCTGAAAGGAGGTGAGCTGGTGTGAAGCGTCAAGCTAGCGAAGAAAGTGAGAGAAGCAAGGTGAAGCTAGAAAGATGGGTGAGCCAGACCACGTGGGGCTCCGGGGGTGTGGCAGGTGGGGCAGGGGCAGGCGGGCAGCGGTACTCACAATCTCCCACATGGACTGGGCTGGCATGCAGGAGTCGCAGTGCACCAGGGACTCTGTAGACTGTGGGAAGGTGTTGGGAACGCTGTAGCTGAAGCACTGGCCTAGGCACGCTCTGTGGGGGGAGAGGTCACCGTGCCCTTGTCACTGTGGCAGAGGCAAGGATGGGCAGCCCTCGCCTCTTCCTCCCTCCCGGGCCCTTGCCTTCCTCCCCTCCCTCCGCCCATCCCCCTGGACCCCACCTGTTCTGGATGGACTTGGCCTCACAGCCGCTGTGACCCACGATCTGGGTGATGTTCTTGGCCTCGCACCAGGCACTCTTGTCCGGAAACAGCGCCAGCTTGTTGATGGGCGGTGGAGCGGCCAGCAGCATGGTGGGGAGGATGGCCCCCACCAGAACCCGGAGCATCATGCCCGTGACCTGGAGAGCCCTGGAACTGAGCACAGAGTACGGGTGAGGCCAGCCGAGCTCAGGGGAATGGGAGGTGGTGTCACAAGCCCGAGCGCTGACACATGATGCCCAGGGTTCAAATCCTGACCAATACAACCTTGGAAAGTTATTTCTCCCTTATGAACCTCAACACTGAGGCTGCTGCCCTGGCTGGTGTGGGTCAGCTGGCTGGGCATGGTTCTGCAAAGCAGAGGGTTGCTGGTTCAGTTCCTGGTCGGGGCAGGTGCCTGGGTTGGGGGCCAGGTCCCCAGTCCGGGCACGTGCAAGAGACAGCCAATTGGTGTTTCTCTCTCACATCCGTGTTTCTCTCCCTTTCTCTAAAAATAAATAACATCTTTAAAAAAACTGGGGCTGCGAATAGTGTGTGCATCAGAGGGTATCAGGAAGGTTAAATGAGGTGTGACATGAAAAGCCCCCAGGAGACCACACACACTCCACGTGTCAGTTATTTCGATAACATACAAGGTAGCTTTGGACAAATTATTTCTACCGCTGTGCCTCAGTTTCTTCATCTGAAAAATGGGGGCGGTAACACTGGGCGTGGCCAAGGACTGCTGCTGATACTCAACAGGACATTAAGTCTCAAGCACGTGTTAGGGCTTGAGCGATCATTAATTAGCTCCCTCCTCCCTCTGATGTCGTGGGTTCCCCCAGGCAAACGAAAAACTGCCCACACATGCCCTCGAGGGCTGGCCGTCCAGCACATCTCCGGGACCCGCGGCCACGGCTGTTGTCAGGAGAGCTCACCTCCACCTTTGTATCACTGAATCCTCAGGCCGCTTTGGCTGGCTGAGCCCCAGGTTAAAAAAAAAAAAAAACAATCCCAGACTAGACCGTATTCCTTTTTTGGATGCTCCACCAAAGCCTGGAGCCCTGAGTCAACACACACCATCATCCGCAGCCCCATCCCAGCCGGGGGCAGGCAGGAGACAATCCAGGCCCAGCCTGGACCCTCGGTAATTTACCGTATTTTGTCGTGTATAATGCACACCCACGTTCTTGACCCAAACTTGCAAGGAAAAAAAAATCTTTCATTTTATTTTTTAATTAAATTTGATTTAGGTACTTTTTTTTGGATTATAAAGGAATTTTAGCATATGTATTATTTTGCACATGGCTATCATTATTGCCTTCTAGAGTTACACTTTTAATTCATAAACATAAGTAAAAGAATTAAAAACATTTATATAGACATGGAATTAGTACTACCCATGTATGATGCGCATCCTTATTTTCCCCTCAAAAATTTGGGCAAAAAAAGTGGACATGATACACGGCACAGTACACATAGGAGTAAGACACCAGAACATCAGAATTTGCCAGCAGGTGGCGCTGCAGGGCAGCGTGTGTCCCAAGGATTCCCTCAGAGGGGCTCTCCCAAGATTCCCCACCTCATTTTCTGTGGGTTTCCCCCACCCCTCCCCACCTCAAAAAATGTGGAGGAGGAAGGCTTTGGGGGACTTCAGGAAGGAGGGCAATGCCTGCAAGGAGGGCCCCTGGAGAAAGGGCGCTAGATGGTCAGGGATCTGTGCATGCTGTGACCCTGGACACAGGCCACACCGCCCCCTCCTGTAAGGTGAGTGAGTGAGGTGCCGGGGACCCCTGGTCTCTGAGATCCTCAGAAGCCCCTGGGGACTTGTGGCGTGGACGTCGGAGGGTGGGTGGGAGTCTGCAATTCTAACAAGCGTTGGGGACGGTTCAGATATGCAGCCAGGCCTGGGAACCAGCGCGGCTCCGCCCGTCTGGGATTCTCGGTCTCCCCAGAGGGGCCTGGGTGCAGCTGAAACAGGAGCAGGAGGCACGGCCCCACCGGCCCCACGGAGGCCCAGTGCTAGGGACGGGCTGGCTCAGAGCGGGACAGCCCGGGCAGGAAAGCTGAGCCAGCTTTCTGACACAAGAGGCAGGTACTCCAGACAGTGTCAGGGAAGGGGACACACTGAGGGTGTTCTGCCTGCTCCTGCAGGGGAGACCCAAGTGTGCTGGCTCAGCCGGGCTTGCAGAGAGGGGCCGGCCTGCTGGGCTGTGACCACCCCTGGCTCTCCCCACCCAGCAAGTCCCCTCAGTGGTGCGGGTGGGGGTGGGGTGAACAGCGAGCGCAGTTGGAAGTGAGTCCCAACAGTCTGCCCCCGTCCCAGATGGGACCGGGCCATGGCCCGGTCCCCTACCCACACACTTCCGGTCTCGCTCACAAGACAGACAGCAAAGCCCGTTTTTAGTGCAACCACATCCTAACAAAACAGAATGGACTTGTTCCTCACCGGCCACCTAGCTAATTTTCCAACAGGCTTGGCACCCAGGAAGGTTCCTCACTCCCAATGGGGCCCGTCCGTCCCCAGGGAAACGGCCTGGTTCCGGCAGGGTCTGACCATGGCTGGCCAGAAAAGGCCAGAGGCCCACTAAGGCCAGAGCCCCCTGGGTCTCCCCAGGCTGGACTGGCCCCCTAGAGACCTCAGAGAAATCCAGGACTTCTGTACCTGACTCTATCACGACGCATCAGGAAGGTCGAGGCAGGGGTGGCCAGGGAGGCAGCAGGGACAGGGGACCTCAGGTTTCCTTAGGACTGGGAATCGAGACTGGGGTTTTAATGACACCCCAGCCTGACAGGATGAGGAGAGGTCAGAACTGAGGCCATGGACCAAGGTCAGGCTCCAGGGCAGTGGAGACTGGGACTGAGGTTAACAACAAGGCTTGCTGGGAGACAACAGGGAGTCTAGGGGAGCCGCTGGCCCAGGCCACGGGGACTGGCCACTAGGGTCACCGTGGGGCAGAAGCTGATGAGGAACGAGACACACTCAGGAAGGAGACCGCCTCCCTGCTCTTCCTCGGCTTCTAGTACATGGCTGAGCGCCAATCCTAGGGGCCAGCTGCATCCGCGGGGAGGGCACGCTAGCCTCGCCCAGAGGAGGGGCCTGGGGCCGCCCTCGGCCTCCCTGGGCCAGGAGCCCTGGGCTCCCGCAGCCTGCCTGGGCTCCCGCAGCCTGCCTGGGCTCCCGCAGGCACGGCCCCTGGGGTGTCCTGCGTTTGAGTCCCAGCCTTCCCACCTAGGAGCTGTGTGACTTCCAGCAATAAAGTTCGCCTCCCTGCACCAACCCACCTTGACCCTAGACCGGGGACCAGAGCAGTTTCCTCTGAGAGCAGCTGGGAAGATGCAGGGAAAGCACTCAGGACCCAGCAGGCACCCAGCTTGGGCCAGCTCCCCTCCCTCACGGGGTCTTGGGAAATCTGGGCGGGCATCGGAGCCAAAGCTGGGGTGCTGGAGCAGGAGGCAGGGAGGAGGCCGGGCCACTCTCTCCTACGGACACGTCTGTCATCAGGACACACCCTCCTCCGGCATTCACATCCAGCCACCGACAATCCCTGCCTCGCCCCACCCCCACCTCACCCCCACCCCACCACTTCACACGGACCAGGGTGGGCTCTGTGCTGACAGGTTTACCTTTTTGTTGGTTTATCCTTCTGTAGCAGTCGGACCTTCCTCCTTGACACTTGAGAGCCTCGCCCCCCATTCCCACCCCGTCCTCCCCACCCTGAATGTCACCTGGCGGGTCACAGACTCGCAGAACACCACGGTGGGAAGGGGGGTTCCCCACCTTGTCCCAAAGCCCCCCAGCCAGTCAGCCAAGTGGCGCCCTTCCCCCAGAGTCACCCGGTTCCCTGCAGTCCACACACACTTACTGGGCACCTCCTAGGATGGCGGAGAGGAAGGCAAGGGTGTGGGCAGGGGCCCCAGACCCCGTGCCCACTCAGAAGCTCAGAGCCTGGATGGGGAGGCGGAGCGGGTGGGTTAGGGGGAGGTTATTTAGAGGAGGGGCCGGCAGAGAGGGCTGTGGGGGGCAGGGAGGAGGGGGTCTTAACCCTAGAATTATCACAGGGTCACAACGAGTTGCCCACGGTGGGCCCAGGAAGCAGGCTCCTGGCTCAGGGCACTGCGTGAACCAAGGCCCAGGGTGGCGGGGGGCGGCATTTACCCACGGCAGCCCAGGGCAGCTGACTGTGGACTGGGCACTGCTCCAGGAGCTTTTGCATAAATCCATTTATTCAGTCCTCGCCACAGCCCTGCGCCAGGGAGCCTCTGGTTCCCCCACTGCAGAGGTGAAGAAACTGAGGCATGGAGAGGCTGAGAGGCTGGCTCGGGATTCACTGAGAAGCAGAGAGCAAGGAGAGATCTACGATTTACAAGGAACCTCTGTGCCCCTGTCGGGAGGACCGAGTAAAGCACCATGTGTACGGCGCTCAGAGTGCCGCATCCATAGTTACAACCAACAAACAGTAAACAGAACGGAGCTTTGAACCTGGACACGACCGGCCACCTTTGCAGATGAAAAGGGTCACTGAAGGGGAAGCAGGAAGTGGAGAAGGCAGCTGGGAACTTGGAGTGGGCACCGGGCCTGGGGCTCCCTGCCCTTGGCCCTGGCGCTGGCCCTGCCCCAGCCTGGCCTGGCTGCTGGGTCTCTCACCCCCATTCAGCCTGTTTCTCACTCTGGCGTTCAGCCGCCGCCCGGCTGGGGAGCTCAGGAGCCCCTCAAAACAGGGTTCAAGCCCCGCTCCTGAGTCCCCCGCAGGCCTCAGCGAGGGAGCCTACAGCCCAGGGGGGTAAGCCTTCCTGCCACCTCGCTGCCCTTCCCAAATCCAAGCCCTTCGGACCCTCCGGGGCCTGGGGCGAACACCCGGCCCGTTCTGAGGCTGCCAACAACATGGAAAGGGAGTTTCCCGGGGGGACACTAGCTGACCCATTCTAGCACTGGGGAAACTGAGGCACAGACCAAGAAAGCGGCCACTGTCTCTTCCACTCGGGGAAAGGGGGAAGGGCTGGAGGTGGGGGCAGCAGGAAGAACACAGGCCGTGGGTCCGGCAGGCCTTTGAGGTCCTCTCTGTTTCCACGCCGCCCACAACTCAGCCTCCTCCTCGAGGGGCTCGTCCAGACCTCAGAGGCTCTGCACCAGGTCTGACCCCTCAGGGGTGGGGCGCAGCCTGGGCGTATCTGCACGGGCCCCCACAGGATCCCAAGGCCCGGCCAGGCCAAGAGCCAGAGCCCAACTCCCCAAGGAAGTGGCCCCCATAACAGCACGGCCGCCAGGGGGCCCCCCACCCCTCTGCCTGCATCCTGGAGCCTGGGGCGAAGCCTCCAACTCCCAGAGGGGCCCAGAGGGACCCAGATGTCCAGGGAGACCTGGGCCGGCCACCACCCACCGAGAGGCCCTCTGTGGACCAAAGAGTCCATTCGTCTAACAAGTGAACCACCGCTCCCCCACCCCTCTTTTGGGTGACCCTGAACATTCGGGGTTCCTTGGTGCCAAGCACGCCAGGATTTTCTTGGTAGAAAGTATCTACTCACCTCAAGCCACCCCTCCCCCTCACAACAAACACACAGGGCCAGGGCTGGGTCTTCTCCATCGTCACGACAGGCTGTGACAGACCCGGTTCCCATCCCCACCCAGCCACTCCAACCTTCTCTGCCTCAGTCTCCCCATCTGCACAGTGGGTGGTGATAGCAGCCACCTCCTAGGGCAGCCATGCAGGGAAACCCCTGGAGAGGGTGCCTGTCACGGGTGCATCCTCAGTAAACGTCCCCACTAACGCTGGCTCGGAGCCACCCTGGGCTGCTCGTCCTCCGGACTCTGCCCACGCCTGTCCCTCTGCCTCCCACTCACTCCCCCCACCCTCTTCTCCCCGCTCCCTCCCTCCCACCGATCCGGGGTGGTCCCGACAATATCTATATCCGGGGCTGCACCTGCTGCGATGAAACTGGACCGAGGGGGAACCTCGAGGAGGAGCTCACGCAAATGATGGCACGGCTGGCTGGGAAAGGGTTTTATAAACCGTTTGGTCCCGCCCCGCTCACACTCGCTGGCCAGGGCGGGGGGGCGGGGGGGGGCGGCCCAGGGCAAGACCCCACTCTGACTCCTCGTTCTTGGGCCACTGACTGAAGGGACAGGGTCCAGGAGAAACCAGCCCCCTCTCCAGAATCCAGCTTCCAGAAAATGGGCTGGGCCTGGCCGCCAGGCTGCTGGGTGCAGAGGGTGTGGTTTGTGGCCCTGGGCTCAGGGATCAGCGAGGGTGGGGCGATCGCTTCAGATCTTGGCCTGAGTGCAGGGACTTCCTTGAATGGTGCAACTGGAAAGGTCACTCTGGGAGGGGGCCAGTCTGGGTCCGCGTGTGAGGTTTCCCGGGCCCACTCTCCAGGGGCAAAGTCAGGCCCAGGCTCATCTGTTGGCTCTGAGTGTGCCCAGAGGCAGGGTAGTCTAGTGGTCACAGCTGGGGCTGCAGGCCACCGGTTCCGGCTCCCTAAGCCTCACTCACATCTGTAAAACAGGGAGAGCAGCCTGGGAATGTCCACTTTAGCTGATTCCCTCCCAGGGAATCTGGCTCCTTGGGTACTGCCGGAGGCCACTGGGATTCCATGACCCCAGTCTCACCGCAGGGCGGCTTCCTTCCTCCCCGGCAGCGCTGGCAGAGCATGAACCAGCCATCCAGGAGGCGGACGCGCAGGGCCAAGCCCAGGCCCCAAAGGCCTGCCCGCCTCTGCCTGGCAACTCCACCTTCCAGGCTGCAAACCCCCAGCCCAGGCCGCAGCCCTCCTGCCTGCAGACCCTCCTGCCAGAAGACCCAGAGCAGTCTCCAAAACAGATCTATGCTAACGAGCTGCTGCGGGGCCGGCGGCACATCTGCTCAGCAGAAGTCCCCCTGCAGCCCTCACCAGCGTCCCTGCTGGCTCCTGGGACCCCTGGGGCTGGGGGCAGGAGAAGGGGCCACACTCCCTCTGAGATTTCACTTTAAAAGAACGAGGAGATGGCCACCGCCAGGGCGGAGCAGCCACCCCTCCTGCACCGGGGCCCAGGAGAGAGTTTGCAGGGGCTGGGGGAGAGGGGTGGGGGTCGCCGAGGAAATGCTCCAGCTTCACCTTTTCTTTGGCCCCAGCTGAAAGCAAGCCACACCCAAGCAGCCCGGCATCTGGAGTTGCGGGAGGCTGGTGATTTGACAGGAACAAAGGGCCAGGGGCCTGTTGACAAATTGCTTCCTCGCCCCCATCCCCTGCCAGCGCGCGCCCAGCCGTTGGCCCCAGGCCCTGACCTCTGTATTCCCCGGGGTTCCCTTAGTTACAGGCTGGTGTCCTCCAGCGGGCGGGGCCTCAGAAAGTCTGAAAGTGTGCACTTCTCCCCCCAGTGCCCGCCACCCCCGCTGGCCACGCCAAGGCCCGCAGCGGCCCCTTTACCTCTGCTTGTAAAAGATCAGAATGGCCCCGCCCAGGGCGCAGGCGGGCAGGTGGCCTGCAGCAGCGCCCTGTTGTCCAGGCCGCCTCGCGGGGGTGTAACTCTTAGGAAAACTGAGCCCCCGGAAAGGCTGGCTCCCCCTGCCCAGACTCAGTTCCAGGGGGATGACCCTGGCCAGGCCCCGGGGGCAGGCGGAAGGCAGGGGGGAGGGTTCCGTTTCTTTGACGGGGTCTAGGAAACTGTTCGGACCACTCCGACACGGGAGGATTGTCTGAGTTTGAGGGTGAGGGGTCAGGCGCACGCACAGGCACACTGCGAGAGAGACCCCCACGGAGGGGCAGAGCGGGGAGCCGGAGGAAACACGCAGGCAGAGACACAAACCCAGGGCAACTCCAAACGGAGGAAGAGAAAGAAAAAGGACAGAGCCAGAGGGGGCAGCAGATGGGCGGGGTGCGGGGGGGGGGGAGAGGGAGAGATATTGAGAGAGATTAAGAGAGGGAGAGACACAACAAGGAGGCAGAAACAGACCGGAGCGGAGAGGCCTGGGTACAGCTGGAGGGACGCGCGAGCCCAGTTACCGAGCTCCGGGCGCTGTCCCGGCGCCCGCGCGGCCCGACCCGCCCTCGACCTACCGGGCTTTCGCTCCGCCACGCACCTCCCTCCCACTCTCTCCTGGCTGTGGTGACTCCTACCAAGAAGTGAAAATGCCGAGAGAGTCCGGGGCCCGGCTCAGGGAGCAGGGGTGTCCCCTGGCCACCCCATGCCGCACCCACGTCCGGAGCCCCGGCGTCCGGAGGGGCTCGGCAGCAGCGCCTCAGCCCCGCGTCCTGGGCCGCCGGACAGGCCCGGGTGAAGCTCGCCGCCGCCGGGGGCGCGGCGCTGCCCCTGCGGCCGAAGCCTCTTGAAGCTGAGCGCCCGCGTGCCGGCCCGGACAGGACTTACCGCGCGCGTGCGGTGGCGGCAGCGAGGAGCGCGGCGCTCCCTCCGGGTCCGGCGGAGCTGTCTGCGGGCGGCGGGGGTGGTAGGCCCGGTGGCCCCGGGAGGCTCGGGGAGACGGCCGGCAGGGCTGGCGGCGGCCCCGCGAGGCTCGGCTGGGCTGCGCGGCGCACCGTCTGCGGCCCCGGGCGGGCGCGCGGTGCGGGGGAGCGGCGAGCGAGCGGCTCCGACGTCAGGGGTGTCTCCGCTCCAAATAGGGAGCGAGGGCGGGGGCAGCGGAGGGAGGGACGCGAACAAGAAAGAGCGGGCGGGCGGGCTCGCTCGGCCGCTCCCTCCGGGGTGCAGGAGGGGGCGCCTTGGCGGCCGGGGCCCCGGCCCCCTCTCCCTCCGGCGCAGGAGCCACAGGCGGGCCATCGGCACGCACGGACAGGGTGCTCGGCCGAGCTGCGGTGCCTCACTGGCCTGCGTCCCAGGGCCAGGGCAGAGAGCCCAGCGCCCCTGCCTGTTCCGAAGCGCCCTCCGCTGTGTTTCTCAGCTCTCCGACTTCTTGCCACCTAACTTTTCCTGAGACGGGGCGTCAGGCCGTGCCAGGCCTCGGGGTGACAAAGATGGAGGTGTTCCTTTATGTGGGAATACCAGTCCTGCTCCGAGGGCGTGGCGCTCCAGCCCGCGGAGTCCCCACATCAGGAAACCGTCCTCGCTCCGCAGCCCTGCGGGGCGGCGCCCAGCCTATCATACACCCCTGGATGGGGGGGGCCGGTCGGGCCGTACTCTTAGCCCCCTAGTGCCGCTTACCCTCCGCCCAGCCTCCCCTCACCTCGGACACTTGGCTTAAGCATCCAGAGAAGGGTCTGAGGGCCCCGGGAAGGACTATTCGGAAAGAGAGCGCCAGGAAAGCGCTCACTTCTCGGGCTCCAGAGAGGAGCAGAGCCCCGGCTGGGCCCAGCCCCATCCGGAGGTGGGGGTAGGGGGCACCCAACCAGTCCATCTGCGGGCGGGCACTTGGGGCGATTGCGGTCGTGCCCTCTCTGTTCTGTGTGCCCAGCGGAGTGAGAAAATAGCACTGCTCCAAAAAAGCAGCCGCCCAGGACGCAGTCCTGGGACTTGGAGATTTGCTGTCTATGCTAGTTGTCCGTGTCCAGCCTGGCTGGAAGCTCCGGGACTGATGAAGCCCGGCTCATCGGAGGTCTGGAGGTTGCTGAGCAAGCACCTGGGCGGCTCTCAGTGGCCCCCTGATGACTCCAGGGTGACCTCTGGCTTACCCGCCCTCTCCGTGCCTCCTAGCAGTTGCACATGCTGTTCCCTCTGCCAGGGGTCCCTTCCCCTCCTTTCATCTCCTGGGAAAGGCATTCTCCAAGCATCAGAGTGGAAAGCCTTCCCAAGACCCTCAGGTGGCAGCAACTCCCTCTTCCCGTGGGATCCTGGAGCAGTGAGCACACACCTCCGTCAGTGCCTGCTTTCTCTCTGGGCTTGTCGAATAGACCCCCTTCTGCCACTAGACCGTGGGCTCCTTGAGGGCAGGACTGGCCGGGGCTCCAGCGTCGGGCCAGACAAGGCGCACAATACATTTGTCTAAAGGAAGCACGATCCCCCACGGGGAAGCGCTTGCACGAGGATCACTATAAGAACCGTCGTGATCATGCACGCTTAGCGAGGCCCTTAGCACGTGCCTGGCCCTATTCTAAGAACTCTCCACCGGCACAATAAATCTATGAGGTAAGCAGTATCGTTATCCCCACCTTATTAATACAAGAATAAAAACAGAAAACAAGACCAAGAGAGGTTAACTGACCTAAAGTCACACAGTACGAGGTGCTGCCAGTCACGGCCACTGTCTATTGGATGGTCTCGTCCCAGAGCCCAGCTGTGCTGTGCTGTACGCAGCAGGCGCTCGGGAGACACCGTGTTGCTCACCGCCAGGGTCCTCAGCGCGGACCCCGGGGAGGGCGCCCACCTTCGGGAAGAACCCACGCCAGTGCTGCAGGAGCTGACCTCCCAGAGAGCCACAACCGGACGCCTCTGACCGGTCAGCCACTGCTGGAACAATCCCCACAGCCTATTCAAGGCCACTGGCTTGGGGTCAGGCCACACCTGTCTGGCAAATGCTGGGAACTGCAGGAAGGCCACAGCGAGGGCAGGGGATCCGAAAGGTGACTTGTTAGTAGCACCCACAGCTACCGTTGAGTGCCAGGGATCGAGCTTAGCACTATCGAATCCTTACCACGATCCCACCGTTATCCCCATTTTACAGGTGGGACAAGTCCCGGTATCACAACGTTTAGGACCTGCCCAAGATCAAGTGGCTAGGGACTGACAAAGTCTGGACTTGAACCCAGACTTGAGCCTGTGCTCCTCTGCCCACTACACCCTCATGGTTGCCCAGAGCCCCCCCCCCCCGCCCCGCCCCCCAGTGCACCCCAGGACCTGGGGTGGTGGGGCCCCAGCAGGAAAGGCAGAACCTGTCACGTTGGGCTCTCCGAGCTCACGGAGGTGCACCTGGTTGGCAGCGGTATGCCCGTTGCCCCGACAGGCCTGGCTGGCACAGGGCACGGGCCTGGAGCCAGAGCCTGCTGGCCCGGGGCCAGCCTCTTGGGGCCGAGGTAATGTGGGGCCCAGAGCCGGGGGAGAGGGCTGAAAGCCTCTCTCCCCAGCTCATTAGCAAACATCTGGGCTCAGGAAAAAGACCGACCTGGAATGTGACTGGGCTGTGGGGAGCCGCTCCCTCCCCGAGTCCCGAGTCCCGGGAATGCAAGCTCCCTCCCGCAGGGCACGGCTCAGGCCAGCTGTTTCCTCTAATCCCGTCAGCCCGGCCTCGACAGGGGTCCAAACCTCTGCACTCTCCTGGAGAACGAGCGAAAACAAGCAAAAGGCCTTCCTTCCTCGTCCACCCCACGGAGGCAGAGGGCTGGTACTGGGGCCTGGGAGAACCACAGTCCCTCCCCTCCCATGAGATAAAGACCAGGTGTCCAGGCTTCCGAGTCTGGAGCTGGGAGGGGCCATTGGGACTCGTCACGGAAGGTTCTAGAGTCTTTGTGCTCGGGTTTGGATTCACGCCCCATTGTCCGGTGACTCTGGGACTCTGAAGGCCGTCCCGTGTCTGGGCCCCGGTTCCCTTCTCCTTGAAATGCAGCTGGCAGAGCGTGCACCCACTCCACAGGGTCGTCGTAGGGGCTCGCTCATTCAACACGTCTTGGTCATGCCTACTGTGTGCCAGGCGGGCACTGAGGTGTCGGGGACACAATGATGGACGAGACCCACGCGGTCCCGGCCCCTGGGAAGCAGGGAGGCAGAGAGTATTCCAATAAGCAGGCGAGTGGGTCTCTCCTAACCGACGGCTCGTGAAGGAACCAAGTGAGCCAGAGGGTGGGTGAGCTGGGATGGGAGAAGCCTCCAGACATCTCCGCGAGGTGACGTCTAAGGTACGATTCCGACGAGAGGCAGCCAGGACTTGGGGAGATAAATGGATGCAAAGTGCTCGGCACAGTTCCTGGAAAATAACACGTGTTCCAGAAAATGAAAGCTATTTTAGGGAGGTTCGCAGAGAGCAGAGGGGAGGCGGGAGTCAGAGGCCCTGGATCAAGCCCAGGCTCCAGCACAAGGCATTCTCACCTCACCCCGTCAGCCGTGCCCTTCCCGGGGCTCAGAGTCTGAGTCTGGGAACCAGGGAGTGCCACGGCACCCAACCTGCAGGCGTCCTTGGAGACGTCCCCGAGAGACGCGCACCTGAAGCAGAGCCTGGCCGTGCTCAGCTCTCGGGAAGCGGGAGTGACGTCTGTTACCCCTTCCCGAGGAGGAAAAGCGTTTGCCTGCGTTTGCTCCAGAGTCAGGAGCAGAACCAGCTCCTCTGACCCTGAGACCCCGCCCTGAGCTGTGTCCTCCAATCCCAGAGGCTCAGGAAGCTGCTGGGCTTCATCTCAGGCTCTGCACCGAAGGGTCTGTCCCCAGGGCTCCTGCGGCGGTGGGAGGTGTGGCCTTGGCCTAGCCTTTGAGGCCCCAGGGAAACATTTAAAATGCTCTTCTGGGGTGAAGGGCCGGGCATCAAGGACAGGGATCAAGTGCTCAGAACAGGGGAATGAGAGGAGAGGAAATCAGACATGAGCACTAGATTCTGGGATTTCGGGAGGGGACACTTAAGCCCAAGTCTGTGTGACTCCCAACAACTGTCCTTTCCCTTCCAAAGGGACAGAATGCATGCTGGTGACGGCTTTCTGCTCATCTGGAAGAGCAGATGTGTGGATGCTGCCAGGAACGTGGCATCGATGCCAGGGATGGGGGGCCAGGCGCGCTCCCCAACCACTGGCCCTGCTCTGCGTGCCTGCTTCCTCCCCCACCCATCTCACCCCCTCACCCGTGGACTGAATTCTGTCAATTCTGTCGTCTCCAGCTTGAGCTGCCTGACCTCCCAGTAAAAGCCAGTCGCCTCTGTGGGACAGCACCAGGGCTAGGCTCTCAGGAAAGGGCCTCCCCGCCTGGCCCCCCTGCCCTGCCCTGCCCCTGTGCTAAACAGGCCAATAAGGCTGCTGGGTGGCACCAGGCAAATGCATTCTTTCTATGTTCGATCCTCCATCCCCCCTGCTGGCTTCTTCCATTTCTCAGCCCCAGCGACACACACACACACACACACACACACACACACACACAGAGTGGGATGAGCATGCTTCTCCCTCCTCAAGAGTCGGCGCTTCCGTGCATATTTCATATCCCACAGAACGGCATTTTTTCTTATGCTTTTGTGCCCCAGACAAATTCACTGTAAAATCCCCTCTTTCTGGAACATGGGAACTGGAGAAAAAGAAGGCACGGAAGAGCATCATCTGGATGTCTGCCCAGTCCCCCTTCTCCAGGACCAGCCCCCAACCACACACACACACACACACACACACAGTGCACCCCCAAAGCCCAGTCTGCTCTCCTTGAACCTGCCCTGCTGGCTGGAGCAGATTGGACCAGAGCAGATACCTGACCTGCGCTGGGCCAATCAGATTGGAGTCGGGGCTGGGAGGCAGGGGCATTGTGGCAGGGGCTGAATCACATAAGGTCAGACCTCCAGGGAGCTCTGACTGCCCAGGAGGCTGATGAAGGCGTGCCTCTCGCCTTGTGCATCCTCAGCATTCACCTTCTCCTCAAAATCTCTGAGCTGCTCCAGTATCTTACCATCTTAAACTGAGCTGAAGGAGTCTTGATTAAAACAATTTTTTTAAATGATTGATACATTTTTTAAAGATTTTATTTATTTTTAGAGAGAGGGGAAGGGAGGGAGAAAGAGAGAGAAACATCAATGTGTGCTTGACTCTCACACACACACCCAACCGGGGACCCAGCCTGCAACCCAGGCATGTGCCCTGAGTGGGAATTGAACTAGCAACCCTTTGGTTCACAGGCTGGTACTCAATTCACTGAGCCACACCAGCCAGGGCTGACTGATATTTTTTAATCCTCACCCAAGGATAAGTTTATTGATTTTCTAGATAGAGGAAGGGAGAGAGAGAGAAACATCACTCGATTGCCTCCCATTCGCAACCCTGACAGGAGGTCTTTTGGTGTCTGAGAGGACACTCCAACCAACTGAGCCACCTGGGTCAAGGCAAAACAATGTGTTTTTTTGCTGCCTACTAAGTGTCTGGCACAGTGCCAGGTTCTGGAGATAGAATAAGGCCTAAGGCTTGCCCTCGAAGGGAAAAACGCAGGCACACAAACAACGGGAAGTCCCAGAGCAAAGGAAGAGCCCAAGGAAGCTGCCCGGCCACGAAGACCAAGGAGTTCAGAGAAGGGAGAACTCCCAGGGGCTGCCATGCCTCAAATGGCTTGCTGGAGGAGCCGCGTTTGAATGGGGCTGGAACGTGAGCGAGACTTGCAGTCCATCCTAAGACAGAGAGGGACCAGAAGAAGTAATCTGCACTGACAAAGGGGACCCATCTGCGCAGCAGCATCGCAGACACCAGCCACACGCACTTTCTGGACTGGCCCGGAAATGGCCTAAGAATCCTTCTTAACACATCTCCTCTGGGCAGCTGCCAGCATGTGGGTACATGGGCTTATGAGACGAAACTCACTCGCTCGGATGAACGTGTCAGCCCACGGAAAACGGGTTTCCGGAACAAATAACTAGATTTAGTTGGTTGAAGCAAATACACTAATATTCAGCAAGTATTTACTGAGTGCCTACTATGTGCCAAGCTCTGGGAGGAGACAATCAACAAAATATGTAGGGAAAGCTAGACTGTGAGATAGTGGTAAATGCCAGAGAAAAATAGAGCAGGGAAGCAGGGTAGGGTGTTTAGGGGGGTGGTGGGGGTGGGGGGAAGAGTACAAAAAGTGATCAGGGAAGGTCTCACTGACGAGGAGACGTCTCACTGAGTAAAGACTGGCAGGAGATGGCAGCGAGCCGTGCGGACCCCTGGGAGGAGGTGGTTTCAGCAGGAGCAGCAAATGCAAAGGCCCTGAGGCGGGAACGTGCCCGTGTGTTCGGGGACCGCAAGGACAGAACGACTGAGGCACAGGAGCGAGGCGGAAGTCGGCAGCTGGAGCTCAGACGGGTACCGGGAGGCCCAGATCTTGGAGTGACTTTGGCTTTGTCTGCCAATGGGAGGAAGAGCCACTGGGGTGCTTTGAGCAGAGCACTGGTGCAATCCAATTTACATATTAACACTGGCTGCTGCGCGAAGCATGCATGGGTGGGGGGCGATCATAATACTGCGTAGTCTAACATTACTATACACACGCCAGGCACTGTTCAAGGCCTTTCCGTACATGATTTCTCGTGAGAAGCTCTGGAGGTAGGCGTTATCATTCCCATTTACAGATGAGGGAACCAAGGCATGGACAGGGTAACTTCCAAGGCCCCATAGCAACTGTGTGTCAGAACTGGAATTCAGGCCCCCGAAGTGTGGTCCAGAGCCTCTGCTCTGGGCCTCCGGACGGGCAGCGAGCACACCGTGGAAGGCACACAGAGCTGGGGGCTGGGTGGTGGAGGGCCTCGGGCGCCCGGCTAAACAATGTGTGCGTTTCCGGGGAGCCGCTGACACTTCCGAACAGGAAAGGACACGCAGAAAGCGGCGTGTGGGGCGGGCGGGCGGGGAGAGGCTGAGGGCCGGGGGCCCTGGGAAGGTGTGCGGAGCTTCTGCAATGAGAAAGCAATCCTCCAAGGCTCCCCTTCCCCTCCACCCTCCACCGAAATGCCTTTACAGACCACGGGTCCAGGCTGAAAAGAAGTTTTACGGCTGCTCTCGGGGGCCCGGGGGAGGAGTCAAGGGACCGTAATAGACGTGGCTACTGA
Organism: Phyllostomus discolor; assembly: GCF_004126475.2. Lineage (NCBI taxonomy): Eukaryota > Metazoa > Chordata > Mammalia > Chiroptera > Phyllostomidae > Phyllostomus > Phyllostomus discolor. The sequence goes on along the minus strand of NC_040907.2, from coordinate 11,713,862 downwards.
CTGGCATGTCCTGTGCTTCATCCTCTGTGGCTCTGTCCCCTGGTCTCCAGGGAGGGTAGCTGCACAGACGAAGGAAAAACCTGTAATTACCTCTGTACTCCCTGACGGGGGAACCTCTCCTGGTAAAACAAGCAGAACTTGAGTCCTAGCCACACAGTCCGCCCGTGGAGAGCGAGGAGTCGGGTCTACAACAGCGGGGGGCCTTCCCCGTGGGACACGAGCCTGCCGCACGGCAGCGCCGCGGATGCCCCTCCCCCCTCCCGTTCAGATGGGGGGCCGCCCTTCCGATGGCAATTTATTACAGAGTTGATTATGTTACAAAGCACTCTTACTTAGCTGGCTACTTCCCCCCACTCCTCAATGACAGAGTGCTCGACCTCGCACCTGCACTTTGCGGCAGGAAGGGATCCTTACGACCGCCAGCCGCCTGTACAATGAGGCCCGGAGGGATCGGGTGACTTCCTCGTGATTACCGTGACCCCGGGAAGCAGCTCAGATGAGAACAGAGGATGCTCTATAGTCCGAATTTTGGGAAGCCTTTCCTCTGATTGAAAGTCACTGACCCATAGAAAGGATCAGTCAGGGCCACCCACTTAAGAAGGAAGTTAATTTAGAAGTCTTAAAAATATAGGAAGCATTAAACTCAATCACCTCAATGATAAAACCATGCCATAAATATAAGAAAAATGTCCTCTGGGTCTTTGTCACACCCGGAGGCACAGGCAGCAGCAACGGGGAAGGCGAGGAATGACAGAAACTGGAAGAGGCGTGAAGGCACACGAAGGCACAGGGGCCAGGACACACACGCACCATGCCCGTCTCTCCAAGGACCACAGTGCAGTCCCACCCACCTACACGCACACAGGAGCCGAGTTGGCCTAACTCACCAGCACCGTCTTCAGAAGGCAGAGTTATGGGGAGGGAGGCAGGCTGGACTAAACCCTTGGTTTTGGACTGAAGATGTCAGTACAAACTCAAGGTCACACACACACACACACACACAAACACACACCCCTATTTTGTAGCTCTGTCTGGGGAGAGGCCTGGGAGCAATGACACACGCACAGCAATGAGCACACCTGCAGACCTTGGTCACCCCTCCTGTGTCACCCCTTAGCTGTTCGTCCTTGAGGAAGTTAATCTATCCTTTCAAAACCTGTCTCCTCAGCTATGAAATGAGGATAACAGTCCTTTTCTCATTAGACTGTGGTAAAAATTAAGCCACAGGATGTATGTAAGGCCTTAGAACAGTAACTGGCACAAAGCGTGTATCCAGTAAATACTGACTGCTCTTATATATCCACCTGAAGCGATCGCATTAAGTTCTGCCGGCCCCAGACTGGCTAGCCCGGGAATCAAGATGACTTGATTGACAGCTGACAAGGAGCTCCTCTTTCTGGGCCCAGTTCCTTCCCTACGGAAGTCTCCCTCCTGCCCACTCCCGATTTCCTCCTAGAATACCTGACTCCTCCTTCCCCCCTCACATCTGACTCCGAGCTCCCTGAATGAGGATGGCACAACTAGAGCCAGTTACCCTGCACGCAACTGCTCAGCCTGTTTGGTTCCCCGCCACGCTGGAGGGAGCCCCCCGAGTTTCCCATAAGGCGGAGTTTCAGAAGGGGAGAAGCCACAGTGACTTGACTCGTGTGTATCTTTTTTTTTTTTTATTTCTTTTTAGAGAGAAGGGAAGGGAAAAGAAGAGAGGGAGAGAAACATCGACGTGACTGGGAGGGAATTGAACCAGCAAACCTCCGCCTCGGAGGACGACGCCCAACCACCAGAGCCTGAGGGGTCAAGGCCTACTTATATGCACCTTACCGGAGCAGGATGGAAACGACTGACATGGATACTTACTTGTGAAGACACACAGGGTTTTCGAACAATTCTTACTACCAGGGACTCGTTTGAGAAACTCATTTTCCCCTTAGATCTTGCTAATGTAGACTCTAAGACTCAACTGGAGCCCAAAGACTATGCCCTTCCTGTTCTGGAACAGTCCCCTGCTGACCATTAAAACCATGGACTCAGCCCTGGCTAGCGTAGCTCAGTGGGTTGAGCGTGGGCTACGAACCAAAGTGTCGCAGGTTCGATTCCCAGTCAGGGTACATGCCTGGGTTGCACGCCATGACCCCCAGCAACCGCACATTGATGTTTCTCTCTCTCTCTTTCTCCCTCCCTTCCCTCTCTAAAAATAAATTAAAAAAATCTTAAAAAATAAAAAAAAAAGATTTTAAAAACCACGGACTCTATTCTGATTCAAATAGAAACACTTTTTTAAATACTTGTGTTAATTAGCACATGGATGTGGCCTCCAAAGCCTATACGGTAGGAATCACTTCTTTTCCCGTTACAGATGAGAGTGAAGTTTGAAGAGCTTCAGGAACCCCGCCCTCTGCCCTCCTGGTCACATGACAAGTAAACGGTGGAACAGGAACTCGGACCCAGGCCCTCCGACTGTGGGTCCTCTCTGTTCCCCGTCCACTCTAACTGGTCACTGACTCCCACTTGCCCCACGTAGAGGCAGCTGAGCAAACGTGGGGCCTTCTGCCCTGCGCCTGCCCAGGTCTGCTCACCCCGAAACCCCCCTCTGGTGTCAGAGGGGCAGCGGTGCTCGCAGCACTCTTTCAAAAGCGGTGATGGCTTCCAGATGAGCCCGTTACTCTGAATGTGACATTCCTTTCGGTACTTAGAATTTCCACTTTCTCCCTTCCACCCCTTCGAGTTTCTGTAATTAGTAAGCATGCAACAGACTTGTTTGCGTCTCAGTACCACTCAGGAGGAAGGCTGTTCCAGCCCCACGGAGTCCATCCTTGTGGAAATACTTTGCAGAGTTTATTTGGACAGGTTCGAAAATAGTCCTGCAACAATACAATCAGATTGTACCACAACAAGTAAAATGTAATTATGGCTTGGTTACATGGGAAAAAATGTAAACAGTGAGGTTTGGGAAAACTAAGCGCAAAATGACATGGATTTTCTCCTCCGTGCCCGACCCCTGCATCTCCCGCAAGCAGGAGTTCAAGGCTGCGTCCTCGGAGCTTTGAAGTGGATGAGCAGGGATGACACTCACTGGAGGCGACAGCTCGCCTGAGTGTGTCTGAGGCCGGCTCTCAGAACAAAGGCATGCTTCTGCATAAGGCAAATGCAGCTTGATAAAGACTCCCCCAGCGGGTACTTGGAATGCCAAAGTCATTCACCTAAATGAGTTCCAAATACACATTGTTCTGGGCCAAATTACAGTGTCAAGCTCAGGCTGTATGTATTTATGTACATTGGCAGAGCAGGCCTCTTTGGGGGCGCCACAATTGTATCCTCGTATCCTGTGCCCAGCTGGGTTCCCATCTCTCTCTCTCTCCCTCTCTCCCCCCTACCCCACCCCAACCCCCAAACCCATGCATTTCCTTGCATTCGGTTCCAGAAGGGAAGACAAGAAGCAAAGTCAAAGTTTCACAACCCCACAAGGGAACAGGTCCCGGAAGACTTGAATTTCTAATGAAACTTAGAGTAGAACAGAATGTATGCCTTTGCCAATGAGCTGGAACTTTCTGGAGGTTGGTCTGAGGTGGGGGCAGGGAGCGG